>NC_134844.1:68922606-69225862 GCF_965363235.1 Mytilus galloprovincialis
GAAATTAAAAGCACATTTAAGATCATTTAAAAAAACCGATTTCTGTTGATGCAAACAAGTATAATTCCAACTGGAAAAAAAGTACTCGAAAAGATAAAATATTGATTTTAATTTGCATATCTGATCCCTCCCTCTCCTTATCCGGCAACATTTCTTTTTTTCTCGGGGCGAGTGGGGGGGGGGGGGGGATATAGGTGTATCGCATTTTCTTACAAGGCGTTTAAGAGTTGATTGTTTTGTCCTGAAAACAAATATTAAATGAAAACAAATGTTTGATATATATGGCTTTAGATTCGATTTAAATACAAATACAAAGGCTACATGTTAATGTTATATTACAAAGAATTCACTGTATCAAAAAATGAAATAAATGCGTGAAGTGAAATACATCAGTTACGAGTCATTACTACAGAGAAGGTGTGTTTGGCACAAAAAACTTAAAAGCCTCGTGATATTACCAATATTAAAAGTGTATTTCTTAGTCTGGTATTTTTTCCGTTCACTCATTTTTCGCTCATTTTCAATTAAAATTATGGCATATTTTTCTTTTTCTTCATGAAATATCTATAATACTAAAATAACGAGGTCTAATTTGTCAGCCGTCATCGGGTAAAAACGACAAATCAAAGAATTCAACTTTCTATATAGCTAATATAGGACAATGGTGTAGATTAAAAATTACACCACCCCAGACCCTTTTGTTTTCCACATAAATAATTACCGTATCACCATGGTGATACGGTCTGATTAGTCAGGGCTGGACGTCTGGAATGTCGTAAATCTGTTAACGGTATTCCATTGGTTATAAATACTGTTTAATGGCTGCTTCATGGTTTCTTCCGGAATGATTCTGGGGGAAATGAAGGCCATATTCACGTCTGATTGGCTATTATTGAGTGGTATGCATTATGTGTCAACGCGTCCGTATGAGGGATCGGATAAATATCATGATAGTAGGTCATCGGTATAAATTTTAATGAAGTGTTCATTTGCTATCGGAAAGAGCTATAATTCATGAAGCATTGTCAATGTGTTGCAATCAATTAAATCAATATAATTATGTGATAATGAAATCATGTTATCTTGAAATTATGTTGCAATTTTGGTATATTTATGTATCATTGATATTCTTTAAAAATAGAACAGTAATACACATAATCTACACTTTAGACTGTGTATTAAAACGGTTGAATGATTGAGATACTTTAGTGACAGATTTCTTCGTAAGCTTAGATTTAAAATAGTAAATACACAAAACGTATGCTCTATGTATAAAAATAATAACCATTTTTTTTTCAATGCTTGGACATATTGATTAGAAAATATTAAAATCACAGAATTTACCGAAGATGTCATTTCGTTTCCCGCGTTTTCATCGCTTCATTGATTTCTGGTGTAAATAAACAAAACCGACGATAGGAAAACAGCTGACTGATTAGAAGAATACAACACTTACAAGGTGAGCAATATGGTTTCATGTGTGCAAAGAAGCCTACACCAAGCATCACGGTATATATCTATTGGCAAGGGTTTCAGTGCTGTTGCAATATTAGCTTTTTACAATGTACAGTTCTAGCTATATCTGACTATGAACCCTCTAGCTGGACGTCCACGACTACAAATGATATTATTATTGAAGGCAGCAATTTATACGATCGGATCTTATTTCCTTCAAACCCAAAATACTTGCAACACAGCGAGCTCCAAAAAGATGTTTGCATGTGGCATGTGATTTAGAGGGGGCTCGCCCCCTCCCTCATCTGGGACAATTTGGTGGGCCTACACTTATGAAAATATCTGCATCCGCCACTAGTTGTTGTACCTGGGACTATTATAGTATAATAGTCCCAGTTTTGACACAGTGGCAATCAGCAGTCATTGTCCATTGGTATATCAACAGCACGGAGAACTGTTTAAAATGTCTGATTTCAATTTATTCACATCATGAGGTCTTACAATTAGTATATCGTGATGATAATTACTATTTGGTTGATTGCGATAACGAGGTTCAATGGTGGAAAATGGTTTTTGGTGCTCTCGTAAAATTTAAAGTTCTATTTAGTGAAAGGGGACTTCTAAAGTCCAATTGGTAGTGGAAAAATACACATTTGACATTATCTTACTCAAAACATTCGAATTGCCCACACACAATATCCTAATAACCATTATTCAGCGATTAACAACAAGCCGGCATCTCGGACCTCCCACGAAGTTTTCCGCGCCATATTGATAATAGGCCAAACAACAATAAACACTTCTAAAGGTAAACAACTCAGTATTAAATACATTTGTATAATAGTAATACTCATCCGCCGACCCCTAACCGCGGCGAATTTCTTTTTAATCCGCTCATGTCAGAGAAGAAAATACGAGACTATTTCATGTGTATTTGCAAAAGTCAAGACCGTCCACAGTTGGCAACAAAGTATTTTCACCAGTCGTACTTTCTGACAGTAAAGGGGGCTATTTAAAAACCCAATCCTATCATCCAGAGGACAAACAAACCGTATGGTGGAATAAAAGTGGAGCTAACATAAAAAATTCCCTACACTGGCTGGAGAGAAACATCAAGCACAAAATGAGAGAACTAGGAAATATACACTTATACATTTGGCTTAATTGGAACATGCGACCTGACCGCACAAAATAAAGACCATACTTTATCACTGGCAAGTCAACATCCCACTGCAGCTAACAATATATTTGAAGATCTTAAAAAATTTCAAACACACATTCATCAATATTCAAAATCTAGATTAAAACATTCGTTGAAATCCCACACTACTCAATAATAAAAATGGAGTGCTCGAGCTAAAAGCCTGTCTACTGACGACTACATCAACCAAGACCAAGATTCACATAAACAGATAGTCGAAATAATACAGAAAATTCAAGAAATAAACGCTTCCCTCAAAGTGCAATCACCACTTCTCAATCTACACCTAAAAGCAAGTAAAAAGGTGAAAAGAGGCAAAGATAAACCGCGCAAGCAGTACATTAATTATCAGCTCTACCTTGATGGGATAAATCCTAAGCCTATATTAGCCAAAGCTTGGCTTGCTAAATTCTCCACTCAGATCAGGACAGACTGTTGGCGTTAAACAAAAACACATAGTATATTTAGTGTTGATCAGAAGGCATGGGATGACCAAGCCACGCTGCTGAAACACTAAGTATATTATTGAACATTCTCATTAATCTCAGCGGTCTGAACAATAGACAACAAGCAAACAGCTAACCATGGCTGCCCTAGTTGCTACAAGTAAATCACGTACTAGATCTAGAACAGTGTCAAATAAAGAATTTTGTATCCAAAACTGCACCTTAAACATCGCAAAGGCTCTTAACAAAAAACTTGAGGCTACCTGAAGAAATCTTAGTGTTGAATATAAGCACACAAAAGGAGGGATAGTACTAACGGCGGATGTTGTTGCATATGAATTCCTCAAACTAGCAACATTAAGCTACTTCGAAAACCTTGTCGAAAGCAACGGCCAAGCAACCATCAGAGAAATAACAGATAAGTCACAAACAACAGTAGTACAGCATATAGTCAAAGTGTCAGCAAATAAAGCAGCTACACAATTAACATATACAACACTTCAAGCAGGCTATTAATTAATTGAAATGGAGCTAGCCAATTTTTGGACAATGACTTAAAGAACATAAATAGCATTGTACTTAAAAGCCTACAAGAGCAATGAGTTGAAAAACTAAGCAGCACAGAACATCTGAACAGACATCTTGGGAACCAGTTGCAAAACCTCCTACACAAAGACAACAACTCAACCATCAGAACAGAAACTAACGAAAAGCAAGAATTAGAAGAAGGCAATGAAACATGCACTAAATGCAATAAAAGATGCAAAACTAGGAGCACCTACTGCGACAAAGGAAGCCACTGGGTCCACTAGAAGTGTCAAAAACTAAGTGAGCTGGAGATCCAGATGGCAGAAAAATCTAATGGTGATGAATATTATGAATGCAAACTCTGTGTTGATGCAAAATCAAATATACTGGCATTAGAAGGAAGTACACAGAGCCTCACAAATGCTCAGCTACTGCTTACAAAGGAAACTGAAGCTATGAGAGGATACAATACAGACGAAACACTCGACACATCTCCAGAGGAGCAAAATTGTAAGGTATGCGATAATATACTGATGGATCCTGAGTGGGATATATGCGAACAATGCATAGCAAATGCCACTTCAAGTGTATGACAGAAATAAGCACAGCATACATATGCATTCCCTGTATAATGATCCAAGATGAGTTACTACCTATAACTAAAGAAAATGACAAAATCACAGCTAGTCCAAGTATATGCAACAACACCGGCATGAAAAGCCAAACGGAAATATCACGTAAAAAACCAACTTCTATGATCGCAACAACAACAACAAAGCCAAAACCAATACCAAAACCTAGGAAATTAAAACAAAATCAGAAAAATTCTGAGGATACAATCTTACCTAAACTGAGTGAATTAAGAGCAAGAGAACTGAAAGTAAGAAAAGCAGAAGAAAAATTAAAAATCAAAGAAAAGTCACTCAACGAAGTACAAAAAAAAGGGTACTATTAGAGTCAAGATGCCAACAGCTAGAGGCAAGAAACTTCGAACTAGAGCAGACGGTTAAGCTACTCAAGAGAAGAAGAGAGTCTAATAGCAACCTAACCATACCAACGTTGGCAAATATCGACGAACCAAAGCAAGGCAACAAAGATAGTTTTAATAAAATGAAAGAATAACTGGATGAAAAACTAGCAAAGCTACATACCAAACTTTCAAACATTGTGATAGATGAAATGGATCGACAAATTAACAAAATCAAGCTCTTTGATGACTGTCCGAAAACATCTGAAGAAAGATTAAAGGCAACGCAAGAGAAGGGAGACGGAAAGATTCCGAGTGAAAACAAAAAGCCTCAAAAGGAGAATGTAGCAAATAAAGGTACCAAACAAGCAACAAAGCAGTTAACAGGACAACCCCTGCTCTTAAAACCACATTCACCAACACATCAAGGCCAGTGCTATAATGCGACACCGGTGTTCATACCAAGCGCAACACTGCAAGCTCAGAAGAATGGGCACCTTGATGTTAGACGCATATAACCTGGGGCAAATAACTTCTTGTACCCACCAGTTCATAACATACATGTACAGAAACAACCAATCCTAAGGAATACTATACAAACCCAAGCTCAACAGCCTTTTTTAGTATTCCAGTGCCTCAACCCAAGCCATATGTAACCAACAAATCAAGCGTCAAAACACCAGAGAGTTCGCAATTGCATCTAATTTCGTTCAACTGTAAAAACATTAAAACCTGTGGTCCAATAATACACAAACTTCTACAATCAAACGACATAACACTTATTCAGGAACATTGGCTATTTCAAACACAGATTCATCTTCTTTGCGAAATCCATGAAAATATAAATTACATATGCAAAGGAGTCGACATAAATGAACCACTGTTACCAGTATGTATGCCCCGAGGATATGGAGGAGTGGCAATCTTGTGGAAGAAAGAAATTGACCGCATGATATGATTGAATAAAAACTCAAATAGGAATAGCATGGAGGATAATTTTTTATGTTACGTCCTTGTGAATAAGCAAGGAAAGCTTTCAATAATAGTGCATTTTTTTAAAACTTATTAGGTCATTGTAGGTTTTTCATTCATTTTTTTTCTGTTCAAATTTCAACATAATTTGTCAAAAATGCTAATCTAACTATACTGAAACTTTCAGTGGTGGATCCAGAAATGTTCATAAGCAGGGGCCCACTGACTGCCTAAGAAGGGGCCCGCTCCAGTCGTGCTTCAGTGATTCCCTATATAAACAACCAAATTTTTCCTATAAAAGGGGCGGCAAAGGCCCCCTAAAAAACCTCTAACTCCGCCTCTGACTTTAAAACAATATAACAAGTGTTTCATTCACCAAAATACTGGTGCGTTTCTGTGATAAATATCATGTGCAATTTTATGAATGAAAGGGGAAAGAAGAGCCACACGCGGTGTACCCGCATATGACAATTGCAAACTGACCAAATTTCTTTTATCACAACTAATCAACTGATACTGACATTATCAGAGTACACATAAAATCAAAAAAAGCATATTACAGAATCAAATATGTTTTAAATTTATTACCAAAAATTGTGTTCTCAATCTTGTAGATAGATATAACTTGATCTCATATAAATACCAAAGACACCTGTCTATTCAAGTCACAATTTATAAAAGTAAACCATTATAGGTTGTAGTATGATCTTCAATGCACAACCTGGTTGACACCAAACAGTAATTATATATAGTCCATATCAAACATGACAAAGCCATTATCAAGTAAAACTCACTAATAATTCTGACTGTATACATGTATTATATACTAGTTGCCATCAGAAATGAAAATATAAATATTCAAACTAACAAAAGTTTGATTACACGTGCAACCAAATATGAAGCACTAAAGGCTAATACTTATATAAAGCTCTCACCTATAGAACTTCAAAGAACAATTGTCAAGATTCTGTAGAAGTCCATTTTGTCAAGTTGTAATCATCAAAAGTATAAATAGGTTATAATTATGCTTTTTATCAAGTTGATTATAGACACAGTATGCATTTTATTATGATATCATTCCCCATATCCATTTTCAATTTTATTAAGTCTCATTCTATTATAACCCTAGTCCATTAATAATACAACGAAAATCACAAATGAGTAAAAAAAAAGCGCTATGTATTCATATTGCTTGGAGTGCAGTACTCCAATAAAAATGACCTATACTCACAAACCAAAGATCTCAATATTATCAGCTAAAATACGGCAAGCTTTTTAGAAAAGCTATTACTTGTATTGCCAATAATTAACAAGTTCCGGGTCGAATCCGATACCGATACTAATAGTATATTCATCTGTTACCTATTACCTTATCTGTACGTTCCGCATCTGACAGGCGCACCACCAACGGTGTATGTAGGATTTTGCTATATATACGGGTCATAGTCACAGGGTTGACACTACTAAATTCAATCATTGTCAAATTGTTCCCTGTTGTAGTATTTCAATCAGTAAGACTTTCTAAGATAACAATACGAATTCTAAAAATAGGTACAGTTTTCAATTTGTTAGCGGGCATGCCGTAAAACAGCGAATAAAATAATTCAACTTTATTTATAACTAATATAGGACAACCCTATTGATTAAAACATACTCCATTCCAGGGCCTTTTGTTTTCTAAATAATTAATATTACCAATAATTGATAAGTTCCAGGTCGACGGGTTCAAACTGAAAGATTTTAAAAGCAGCGAAAACTGTGTATCTTATAATCGGCATGACTTTATCAGATGACAATACCAATACTTAAATAAGGCTTACGCATAGTTATATTCTTTAATTCAGTCACGGACCCACGATATCACGGGTGTGTTTTAGTATTTATATATAATAACGTTAGATGTATGTTTCATTATAATACTTTATTCTGATTGGCTAACTGCACATCACGTGTTATTCCATAAGCAATTGCATTACTCAATACAAAATTTCATTCATGATAACACGTGGTGCTACAATAAAGTGCACATCAGGTGAATTAAATAAAACAATTATAAAATTCAAAGTTTTCATGATCATAGTTAAAAAATGTAATTATTAGTATTGAATGCTTCTTTTTGTAACTTCATAGGGTTGTTAAAAGCGTTGAAAGTGCGCACATTTTTAGAATGAAGCGCTTCCGCGGTTCATACAAAATGTATTTCGGTGAACGCTTTTACACCTCAATGAAGTTACAAAAAGAAGCATTCAATTCTTAAATAGAAAAGTAGGACAGATTATTCTGTTACACCGTTCCGTAATTTATATAGTTCGTTTGATTATATTCTTAATCTATTTATGTGTTCCAGTCTAGGAGGATTATTCATCTTTAACGTTAAAACATCGTACCGTCGCTACCTTTCCCTCTCTCATACGTATCCGTTAGAGGAAAATTGCAAGGTCATTACGATCATGAGGAACATCATCTTGGACACAATTCGTGGCTAACCACAGAGTGAGTTAATTATATAACATTGTATTTAAAGCCTTCAAATTGCCTTTCGTATGATTGAACCTTTTCTCCGTGAAATACTGGAAATGTAACCGTTCTTGAAAGTACAACATTTTCTCGGATTCAACGGACTGTGCAATCAATTATTTTGGACATTTCATACACTAGAAACATTAATTCAACACATTGTAAAATTGTATTTTATTTGTTTTTCAGCTTTTTACCATTTATAGATTGGTTTAAGAATAAATTGTCAGCACCTGATATTCTTATTGCATGAGCCCAATCGTGGTTATACTTAGTGGTCAGGCCATTACAGTAAAAAGTCTACAACTTGCCTGTTGTGTTTCACAGATAACGCCACTCCACATTAGTTCTACAGCTACAGAACAACCTACCTGTTGAGCCCTGTATGTACGAGTCATCCTCGCGTCATCCCTTGACGTACAGAAAATTGACGATAACCTGTCTATACATATCCAGACAAAGAACGACAACGTAGCAACGTTCATACTGTTACACTGACAGTTCACAACAAAACTTGTGTGTACGAGACAGCAAACCACCAACGTTGGTAACAGTTTATTGTAATCTTACTATCCGTTAGTTGATTAGGAAACATGGATTCTGATCACGCCGAACGCCAATTGCAAGACGACCCCGAGCGTCAGAAAACAACAGACGCTGAGCTAGAACTACACACTGGACAGCCTGTGGACAACCCGTCGAATGTAAAGACTAAATCTACAAAATGAAAGATATCCAGAGGGAAGAACACATCCCTCAGCGGAAGCTCCAATGTTTCTGATATGTCTAGCTTAGCACGGAGGAAACGTGCTAAAGCTGAGGCTGCTAAGTCTAAAATGGCATTTGCCGAAAAAACATGCCCTGATTCTTAAACAGGAAGCCCTATTAGAAGAACAAGCTCTGTTCAGACAAACTGAAGTTAAAGCCGAAATGCAACAAGAAGCAATTCGAACTGAACAGGAGGCTGCTCAAAGAAAAGCTCAATCTGAACAGGAGTTAATACGCTTGAAAGCTCAATTGGAACAAGAGGCTGCGCGTATAAGCCAAAAAAAAAGCAGAACTTAATGCCAACTTGAACCTTCTCGAAGCACAGAAAGATGCTGCCGCCGCAGAGGCCGAGGCTCGTATCCTGGAGTACGAAGACAGTCAAGCGTTGGACGATCTTCCTAATGAGACAGAAGACCCTCTCCAACGGGTGCATGACTTTATAAACACACATCCTGTAGCAACCAAGGAACATGAATTGACAGACCCTCTAAAGAAAAAGCAAACTCCTGTTAAGCTTAGTCATAAAGCACCTGAGTTCATATCATCGGTTGCATTGAACTTGCCGTCAGAGATACCTGCTGTATTACCTGCACATGCTAAGTTACCAGAAGTTAATGTATTCCCAGATCTGGGAACAGTAACTGGCAATAGAAAACAGGGCGTTTCAGCAAAGATCCCTGTCTCACAGCAAAAACAAGGCATTGTAGAAGAGATCCCCGTCTCACACCTAAGACAAGGCGTTATAGAAGAGACCCCTTCTGCACACCTGCAGCAAAACAATCCTACGTTAGAGATAACTAGATTTCTCCTTCGCAAGGACTTGCTGTTCTCCCGGCTAACAAGCTTTAACGACCAGGCAGAATCATTTCACACATGGAAAGCCAGCTTTGAAAACGTCATAGACGAACTACAAGTTTCAGACTCGGAACAGATAGACCTACTTATTAAATGGCTTGGACCAGAGTCTGGTAAACATGCCATGAGTATAAGGGCATCAAATGCCAACAACCCAACAAGAGGCCTACACAGACTATGGGAGAGACTGGACGATCGATATGGTGCTCCCATAATGTTGCAGACGTCTCTCGTCAACAAACTTGCCAACTTTCCAACACTAACAAATAAAGACAACTCACTCCTGTACGATTTGTCAGACATTATCTCAGAAATAGAGTATCACAAAGAAAATCCCAAGCTGCGATGTTTGCTAGCTTACTTCGACTCTTCGAAGGGGGTGAATCCTATTGTGGAAAAACTGCCATACGGACTCCAAGAAAAGTGGATAACAAGGGCTTCAAGACACAAGACTAAATATGAAGTTGCTTTTCCACCTTTTACAGAATTCTCTGCCTACATCAGGGAAATTAGCAAAATTAAGAACGATCCTGGGTTCATCTTTGGTTCAAAGGTAACACCAAATACAAAAGACGCTACGCAAAGGTTCACATCCCAGACGTACTCTAAAGTCAACGTCCATAAGACGGCTGTTGAACAGCAAACTGAATACAGCAGTCAACAACAAGATCTGTGTATCCTACACAAGACAAAGCATACCTTGAATGAATGCCGAGCATTCAGATCCAAATCAATCGAGGAACGCAAGGAACTGTTAAGACAAAACAATGTGTGCTACAAGTGTTGTGAGTCAACCACACACCGTAGTCGGGACTGCAATGCAAGTATCAGTTGTAGTGAGTGTGGAAGTGAACGACATACCACCGCACGTCACATCACTAGACCACAACAATCTGAAAGTTCTCAGTTTCGCTCACCCAGACAAGCCTACGGCGGGGAGCAGACAGAGACAACTGAAACAAAGTTTACCTCTGTGAGTTCTATCTTCACAGAGATCTACAAAGGTCATAAGAGCGAGAAATCTTATGCCAAAATATTACTTGTGGACGTGTACCACAAGGACAAGAGAGACAAAATTATCAGGATGTACGCCATTATTGACGACCAAAGAAACCGGTCTCTTGCCTCGCCTGAATTCTTCAGTCTGTTCAACGTTTGGGAAAAACCTGAAAACTACTCTCTTACAACATGCTCCGGCAGAGTAGCTACTTCCGGGAAAAGAGGAAAAGATTTCGTTATAAAATCTGTACATAGTGACGTACAATTTGATCTGCCTACATTAATTGAATGTAATAATATTCCCAATAATCGAGACGAAATTCCTACTCCTGAAGTCGCAATGCATCATCCTCATCTGAAGGAACTCAGAAGAAGCATTCCACCAATAGAGGAACGTTGTCAAATTCTTCTTCTTATTGGAAGGGACCTTATAGAGGCACACCACGTCCTTGAACAACGCCTAGGACCATCCCGAACTCCATTTGCCCAAAAGTTGAGACTTGGTTGGGTCATAATTGGAAATACATACATTGACAAGCAAACTGTTCCTATTGAAGTCAACACAAAGATAACTTACGTTTCAATCACGGAATCAAAACAACGTCTTGCCTCAAGACCAGAAATAGCCGTCAAGGACAATAATCCAATTGTTGTTCAGTCTAACGACAAAAACTTTCATTCGAATGCCAAGGTCACAAAATCGCATTCAATACAATCCCTTGAATGTACAGGACCCAGTACCAAGCCTGGTAAACGCACAAATTCCTCTAAAGGAACATCACTCGCGTCTCTTAAAGCAAAATCTTTGACTTCTATAGAAAAATCTATAGATAAAGAAAATTTCATTCCGAAATCAACAGGACCTGAAGTTCATGGTGAGGAAATCAGTAGCAGTCACAAACCTATTCCGATAGAAGGACCTATTGCCAATATCAATCTGCCTTTGAGCAAGCAACCTCTACTCCGAGGAGGAAGCAGTATTGCCAAATCTGACTTGAATTTTAGTGAAAAGGAACCAGTAGTCTTATCTGGACATCATCACAAAGTAACACCTTTTCTTGGACATTACTACAACAAAATCAAACATAGTGGACCCCACTTCACAGATAAAACAGCAAGATCAGCAGGATTGAACATTAAGACGAAACACTTAATTTCGTCTGATACTAAAAAAGATGGAACTTTTCGCCAAACCGGAAGAGGATCAAATATTACCTCTCGTCATACCCATTGGGACCACCTTTAACCGTCGTCGCCGTCTCACAACGTTGGAGAAAACAGTTCCTACTATCTCAACAACAGCTATGGAACATTCTACAAATCACAGCGATCTCATTGGAGAGATCCTTTCTCATAGGAAAAGAAACTGTGCCGAACCCAGTTTTCCGTGGAATTAATCTTTTCTGGAAACTTTATAGTGAAATGTCGTAAGTTGAGACGTGATATTTCTCACACGACCAATTGTGGTTATTTCATCTGTTTATATTCAATTTATATTGGGATTAATTCATTTGTGTAAATCTTGTATTCATATTCGAAAAATTTATGGAATAGTGATATCAGATAGACTTCAGACGGGGAGTATTCTGTTACACCGTTCCGTAATTTATATAGTTCGTTTGATTATATTCTTAATCTATTTATGTGTTCCAGTCTAGGAGGATTATTCATTTTTAATGTTAAAACATCGTACCGTCGCTACCTTTCCCTCTCTCATACGTATCCGTTAGAGGAAAATTGCAAGGTCATTACGATCACGAGGAACATCATCTTGGACACAATTCGTGGCTAACCACAGAGTGAGTTAATTATATAACATTGTATTTAAAGCCTTCAAATTGCCTTTCGTATGATTGAACCTTTTCTCCGTGAAATACTGGAAATGTAACCGTTCTTGAAAGTACAACATTTTCTCGGATTCAACGGACTGTGCAATCAATTATTTTGGACATTTCATACACTAGAAACATTAATTCAACTCATTGTAAAATTGTATTTTATTTGTTTTTCAGCTTTTTACCATTTATAGATTGGTTTAAGAATAAATTGTCAGCACCTGATATTCTTATTGCTTGAGCCCAATCGTGGTTATACTTAGTGGTCAGGCCATTACACACTTCATTCATCATTCCCCCTTAATTCTTTATCATTCATCATTTCCCCTTAATTCTTTATAAAAAACTTTTACAACAGACTTTAATTTTGAATTATAAAATGCAAAACTTAAACAATTTTATTTCTGTAAGTGTTATCTAGGTTATCTTATCTTCATTCTCTGACAAATTCTAGTCTGGCCTTCCATAGAATAGTGAAATATTTGTTAAGTGTTCTATTGAACTTTCAAAAATAACTGTCATCTGTTTAGACAAAAATTTTATGTTGACAAAATCTTAAAAATACATCAATTTTAGAATTTCAAAACTACTCCAAGCCACTTTGACCTCCCTCTTCCTACCCCCCCCCCCCCCCCCCCCCATAAAAAAAGTAAAGAACGCAATACTATAGTCATCCTTTTAGTCAGCACTAAATTGTTTACAAAGAAATCTGATTTTAACTGCTGAAGACACATAATTCAAACGCGAAGAATCAAGGCTGAGTTTCATTTGGTTGAATAAAAAGAAAATTATCTACAGTATCGTACAAATTTGTCAGAGAAATAATATTCAGGATGCTTAGATTACACTGAATTTATTATCTAAACTCATCGAAGAGGTTTTCAGGCTCACCTGGATCTGATTGTTTGCCTTGATCAACTTTGGTTGTGTCTGATTCGTATAAAACATGCAAAATCCCGAAGCATTTTAGCGCCCGGCCCAAGTCAGGAGACTCTTGGCTTTGTAAGTCTTGTATATGTTTTTTTTTCTAAATTTCAGTTCCTTAAAATATTGATAACCAATAACAGTTTTTTAAATCATTTTAAATGAAAAAACAGAAAACAGTAAATTCCAAAAAATATGGGTTATTTTTTTCGTAATAACAGTAAACAGAGTCACGATAATGTCAATTTTAAGAAAACAGATAACAGCTACATTTGTACATTTTGTAGTTATAGTCAATTACAGTTGAGAATCAATGATCTTGAATATTTGCCACTTTTGACTTAAATATAAAGGCACAGAACTAGGACATTGGACCACAGAACCAGGACCGTTTATTTAATCACCAGCATAGCGTCAGGAAAATTTCGTTTATCGCTTGCACGACTTTTGTAATAAAATATTGTTGTAATATGCTTTGCTGCTGGTAGACCTGCTTCGGTTTCAGTGGTGGTATACTTTGAGGGTCCTTTTTTTTTTTATCTGACCTGACCATGCCAAGTGAGCTTTTATCGTCACTTGGTGTCCATCGTCTGTTTTCGTCTTTGTTAACTTTTTAATTTTTTTTTCTCTGAAACTACTGGGCTAAATGTTACCGAACACATGTCTTTTATGTTATCAGACAAATGGCAACAAATGAACGAAAAACAAATAAGTTACACATAATCAAACGAAAGCGACTGAATTACAGGCTCCTGCCTTGGGAAAGGCACATACATACAGAATGTGGCGGGGGTAAACATGTTAGCAAACTATAAAAATCAGTTGAAAACGGCTTAACTCATCAGATGGATACAAATACAAATACTACAGAGTGGACGTGGCAGGATTTAGTAACAACTGAAACAAATTAAATCATGCATCTAAAACTGAATGTCTTACCCTTTTGGATATAACGGTTTATTTAGTGGTACATATTTAATTGATGTCTTCTTAGCTGTAACATTTATAGTGATTTGTTCATGCAATGTTTGCTGCTGGTAGACCTGCTTCGGTTTCAGTGGTGGTATACTTTGAGGGTCTTTTTTTTTTTATCTGACCTGACCATGCCAAGTGAGCTTTTCTCGTCACTTGGCGTCCGTCGTCCGTTTTCGTCTTTGTTAACTTTTTAAAATTTTTTCTTTGAAACTACTGGGCTAAATGTTACCGAACACATGTCTTTTATGAAGACGTCTGACAGTTTGGCTTAAACTTGGAAACAATTATCATTGGTGTATCGAGTTTAAAATTTGGCTGCATAACCCTGTTTGCCAGCCAAAATAACCGATATGGCTTAAATTTAAACATAGGTATAAAATGCAAGTCCTGTCCATTGAAAACCGATATGAATACCGAATACTAGTACAGTACTTGATGTGAAAACCATGTTTAGAATGTTGAGCTCTACCTAATCATAATGTTAACTTATCGCATTTTTATGACGAATTTTACCAATAACGATGTTTTCCTAATATATTGAAATATATAATAAATAGATAGAAACTTTTAATAGCGAAAATTATCAGCAAGATAAGATCTACAAGGAGGTTAAATTGTCCGGCGAAATCGTTAGTCGACTCGTTATTAGAGTTTTCGCTCTTAATGATTTTCCCAATCTTTTGTGATTTTTCTAATTGACTTGAAAACTATAAGCTAAAGCTAAAAACTTTTAAAATAAAAATGATCAGCAAGAGAAAATCTACATATAAGGCAAAATTGTGGTAAGTAGACTTTTCAAAGTAACAATTGCCCATGACGATCTTTTTTTGTAATCCTCCCTTGTATTTTGGGTAAAAATTAAACAAGTTAGAGAGATTTTTCTTATGCACTATTCAAGTCTATAATTTTGGAGAGTTTCCATTGTTTAAGATGCACATATATAGACCGATATGAATGGTACATGCTCTTTATAGCCTCTCAGTGGAGGATCCAGAACTTTTTGTAAGGGGGCCCCGATGACTGACCTCCAGTCACACTTCAATGATTCCCTATATAATCAAACAAATTTTTCCAACGATAGGGGGGCCCGGGCCTCCCCCACGGATCTCCTTCCTCCCGGATCTCCTTTGCCTCTTGCCAAGTTTTTTTTTTTGTTTTTTTTAAGGTCCTATGTATTTCCAAAACTGTTTGCTTTTTTCTTTGATATCTATAGCTCCATATTGTCCGGCAACATAACTGTTGTGTGATTTCGTTACTACAGTCGTTATAGATTCTCGTAGTTCTTTCCATTTTACCCCTTTAATTCCATCCATATAAATATGTCTTTCCGTTTCCGTTCCGTTTTCCGTTTCCGCCGTTTAGCAACACCCATTGTAAACATCACACATTGTACAATCTCAGAACATATGAACGGAGAAACGGATTGATGATTGATGTATGCGGATAAAATAATTGATGTTAATATATCCATAATAAAAAAAAGTATTTATTTGGTGTTTTTACCATTTATAAGTCAATCAACTTGTATATGTTTGCACTAAACAAAAATCATCAATTTAAGGGGTTCACATATTACGTCAACACCACCTATTTATTTTCGAGATTAGTATTTCCGTATATTGCTAAGGATGTGGATCAGGATTTACAGAATTTTTTTTTAGTAAAAAATATAAAGAATAGAGAAAAATGGACCAAAGAATAAAAGAATAGAGAAAAATGGACCAAAGAATAAAAGAATAAAGAAAAATGGACCAAATAATAAAAGAATAGAGAAAAATGGACCAAAGAATAAAAGAATAGAGAAAAATGGGCCAAAGAATAAAAGAATAGAGAAAAATGGGCCAAAGAATAAAAGAATAGAGAAAAATGGGCCAAAGAATAAAAGAATAGAGAAAAATGGGCCAAAGAATAAAAGAATAGAGAAAAATGGACCAAAGAATAAAAGAATAAAGAAAAATGGCAAAAATTTAACAGTGTAAAAATCGGGGACCTCCATCCAAACCCTTATCGATAAAACAATAAAATCGCGTTTCCAAACTTAAAAAGTAATCAAAGTACTGAAGTACTGAACATCAGAGGACCTCAAGTTGTGTTGAATTATTGATAAATGACAGGTGTTTATATTATACCTACCAGACAGATATGTTCACCATACAATATAGTACAAATATTAAATATAATTTGCTATCATATCTGAGATACTGACTTGAACTAGGAAACTTAACTTTGTGAATTATCAATGATTACTTGGTCAAATGAGAACTGTTAGATTGGCATTATGACCATATAGTTGCACACATACAAAAATCGCTAACATATAACTTATAATAGAGAATCAACATAGCAAACAATTCTTCGAGTAGCTATATAGTCACTCACTGAACTATGAAAAAGAGGTTCAAGACAATCATATCAAAACAAATAATTTGTAATTATGTGGCTAATTAAAAAATAAAGTGGGGAAAAATATATTGTTTTGGCGAAAGAGGTGGCGAAAAAAATAATTGACCCAGGGGAAACCCTGGGGCTAAAGATACCAGATGAACAGCAAACTCATAAATGGAAAATAAACTTACAATTCCATGACTAAAACTGAAAAAGACATGCATACAAATAAAAGTACACTAGAAACAACATAGAAAACTAAAGACTGAGCAACACGAACCCCACCAAAACAGGTGATCTCAGGATGGGTAAGCAGATCCTTCTCTACAAATGGCATTTATTAACAATGTTTGTACATGTAGTATCCAGGTCTTTTTTCTGAAACATTTAGCTTTTGGATCAATTGCTAATTAAATGGATGTTAACACAGCAAGATTACTATCCCTTATTCTAGATTTTTGTTGCAGTCAACACAAACTCTTTAAATGTTCATAAATAGCTTCACTGAGTTACATTTGTATCTTGGTTTTATTGTAACACAGTCAATCATTTATCCATTATATTTCTTTTTTAAATCAGCAGCTATACATGTACATTGTAGGTTCTGTTTTCTAATTATTAAATGGTTCATTGTAAATATTACAATGTATTATATGTAGATAGCCATTTGCTAATGATGGTATTTTTGTTAATTGAATATCACAACATTTGGATAGTTTTTCAACTGTTAGGTTTTTTTACTTTGTTCTGGATTTAATACTTTGGATACCACTGGTTTAGCAATGAGAACATTTTGCACTATACATATAGAACACAACTACCATATGAATGTGTCGGTCCTTTGTAAGAAACCTGTAAAACAGGCCTTGTAATTTTTTGGTGTATATCTTGATTTCCTGATTGTACATTGATGTGGCCATTAGTTTTCTTGTATATATTGTTTAACATTTGACATTTCATGGCTATTTCTAACTGATTTATGTATAGTTTTTTTCTGATTGTAAAAATATTGTATGGTTATAAGCTTTATTTCTTTTTCATCATTTTGTCTAGAGCTGGTGTCTGATTTATACCAATCATACCTCCCTTTTCTTTTTTATGAATAATGACAACAGTTTGGTTTTAATTTTCATTTATGTATGTACATGTAACAATATAAAACAGTATATATACATGTATAATCTCATTCCATCATTAATATTGGTCATTGTCGGTATATATTTATCTTTAAGTTTAACAATGTACTGTGAAAGAGCTATCTTCTAACAGATACTTAGCATATAATGGTTATTGTGAAACCACTGATTCAAAGGACAAGTTTCACTTATTGCCCAAAATGGCCTAAACTATAAAACTCCAAAAAGTTCTCAATTTGGTTTGTAATTTGGGTCTATTTCAAAAGTCTTAACACTCAATAAATCAGTTCTTTTCATAAAAGTATATTTTATGTTCCAAATTTGTCAAAATGTGATGATTTTGGGCAATTTTCAGACCTGAAAGCTTTAAGCCTTTAGGAATAAAGATTTGGCCGCTACCTACATGTACCATCCAAAATGTTTTGTAACCAAAAGAATCCAAATCTGATATACAAAATGTATATATAATTCATCAATATAAAACTTTTTAGATCTTGGATGGCAGCCAAGTTTAATTATGCCAAAAACAATTAAAGTTTTACCATAGTTATCTGTGGTATAATTTTCACAATTATTCAATGGTTTTGTTGTGTCTAATTTTCGAATAGAAAAATAAAGATGGCAAGACCTGAACGATGCCGCCTAATTTTTTTAAGTAACATATGAACAACAGAGTCAGTGTGGGGCCACTAAGCTAAACTGCCCGCTTTGCACCAGCCAATATAAATGAATGCCTAGGGGGGGGGGGGGGGGAATCGAACCCACATACACCAACTCTGTGTTTTTTTAAAAATAAACAAAAAATTGTCAAGAACAAATTTAAAAATATAGCGCTCATAGGTTTGTCTCAATAAAGATTTGCTTAGTTTGCTCATGCAGTATCCCAATATTGCTCTCAATAGTATAAATAGGCTCATGTGTGCTCAAATAACCATTTAGATTAGTCTCAATATTGATATATATCTAACTCAATTGAGTAGATCTAGCTCAAATTTTACTCAACATATAACTGATCATATTTGCTCAATTTAAGATCTCATGGGTGCTCATAGATAAAGTTAACTGATTGTATTTCTCATAGATATAACTAATCATATTTGCTCAATTCAAGTTCTCATATGCATGTATGTGTGAACAAATGTCTAATATAAGTTACTAAAATTTGACATGGATATGGTTACACATTTAAATTAAATAATGCTGTAGAGTATGATAAGCACAAGTATGTCATCAAATTATCATATAATTTTGGCGATACATGTCATGTATGGTCAAAATAATACAATACTACAAGCTAAGGAAGACTTAAAAAACAGGACAGTTAATCTATATTTATATCTCCAAAACTGTAAGGTTTCTCCCAATATATCTATAGTAATTCAGTAAATGTGATTAACCCAAATTCTGACATTTCAGTGTAAAGTAAGACTCTTGATTTTACGAGCCCAACTCTATTGGAAGAAGAAAAAGTCGAAGATTCAATTTGTGAAAGTGAGGCCAAGAAGACGGACGCACTGTTTGAGCTCAGCTGAAAATTTTCAACATTTCTGCATTATCACTTGGTTTTCAAAACCTTTGTATAGCACAATCATCCCTACACGTTCACATCTAGTCCCTTTGTATTATACACAATTTTAAATCCCTGTTAAACTCGAGAACTCTGACAAATCCAGATAGTTAGTTCACATTTTCACGGCAAGTAGCCATCTTTGATTGATAAGGCAAAAGAGGGAAAGACATTTTGTCTTTGTTTCTTTTTTTTTTCTCATTTTTTTCCCTCACTTAATCAAATCGGTTAAGACAGGATTTACATTTCTACTGGTAAATTTATTAAATTTATTGAGTGGTATTAAAAAAATAAAAATTAAAAAATCCAGTGGTGGTGTCATTCCCGGATATAGTAATACCGGCATTTTAACTTGACACTTAAGGATGTACACTTCTGAGGAGCCAAATTTTTCCTCTGTTAAACTTTTTAAATGGTCATTATATTTTGGAAGATAAGTGTTTTCTGAAGTGAATTCATAAAAAAAAAATCATAGGCTAATGCGCTTTTTAAGAAACTACGGCCATCTGAAAAAGGACAATTTACAAAGTATGAGAAAAATGCTAATTTCCAACAAAAACAGCAATATATGGATTTTTTCAAAATATATATAATAAAAACTCATTTTGGATGTTTCATCTTTTTAATACCTTGTATCATAGACAAGAAATCATAAAACACATAATATAAAAGCATACAAAAAAAAAATATAACCTTTTTCTCCCCCCTAAATCTTTGATTTTCCACCAAAACAGACCTAAATTCCAACATTTACCCAATAAATGACACACTTCCTCTGTTAAACTTTTTTCCACAGTTAATTTGCAGTTAAGCATATATAAACTAATCATTTTAAGCCAAGAAACATTAGGGGTTAGTGTGCATTAAAAAAAGTTTTATGTCATTTACTATCCCCACCCCACCCTAAAAATCTCATTTCCAATAAAACAGCAAAATATGGATTTTTCCAAAACTGTGTAATAAATACTTATTTTGGGTGTTTCATCTTTTTAATAATCTGTCTCAAATACAAAAAATCATAAAACACACAGTCTATAAACATACAAAAATATTTTTTTTTTATAATTTTTCACCCCAAAAATCAGAATTTTCCACCAAACAGGCCTAAATTCAAACATTTACATTAAAAATGGCACACTTCCTCTGTTAAACTTTTTCCCACAGTTAATATGAAGTTAAGCATAGACAAACTTAACATTTTCAGCCAAAAAACATTAGGGGTTAGTGCACATTAAAAAAAGTTCTCTGTTGTTTACTATCCCCACCCCGCCCCAAAAATCACATTTCTAACAAAATAGCAATATGTGGATTTAAAAAAAAAATATATAACAATAACCCAATTTGGGTGTTTTATCTTTTTGAAACCTTGTTTCATGATCAAAAATCATATAACACACAGTATAATAACATACAAAAAATCTTTAATATCATTTTACACCCCCCCCCCCCAAGAAATCTGCGTTTATTCACCTAAATCAACCTAGATTCCAACCTTTACACAAAAAATGGAACCCTTCCTCTGTTCAACCTTTTTTTCACAATAAACATGCAGTTGAAAGCATAATTGCAATTAACATTTTTAACAATTAGATATTATGACCACTTCCAAATTACGTTAAAATCGTCAGAAGAGTACATCCTTAAAGGGAAAGCCTAAGGATAAGAATTTATCCACTCTCAGCTGTTACTTTTGTCTGCCATTGTACTTTGTATTGAATAAAGAGAAACTGTGTTTTCTTTTGAATTAAGTTGTAGTAGTCTAATAGTACAGGTGTGTAGCCACTCATTTTTGACAACTTGTTAAAAGAAATTTAATTTAATTACCACTGTATAATTCCTTTTTTTTTCAGTCTTTGTTTAATACCTCAGTTGGTCAGTGTGGTTTTCCCGCGCTACACCGACTATAGGTTACATATTATCCTGTGCATTTCTCAGTCAGGCACATATTAGTACATTTTTGAAACATTTAAAATCTTTTTCTTCTCTTTTTGTATTATCTGTATTGTAGGGTTTATGTCTTTGATAAAATTAACCAAGTTTGGTAATAAAAATATTGAGGGACCTACAGGAAAAAGGACTCTTAGACCTGTTATTCTAGCAGATAGTAAAGGCGTCAGACTTCAACAACAGTTCGTTCACAAAGACCAAAGTAACATCATTTGGTGGTGCAAGAGAGGTAGGAAAGTACATGAGGCTATTGACTGGCTTAAAACAAATCTGGAAACAGAAATACAACTTATTGGAGATATTTGGCTGTACATTTGGGTTGGCACATGCAATCTCACGTCATTTGATCGCAGTACGAGATACATCTGCCTATCATCTTCAAAATCACAAGAAACAGTAGATCAAGTTACAACAACATACAAAGATATAATTCAATTATTTGCTAAATACCCAAATTGTAAACTCACCTTTCTGGAAACGCCATTTTATTCGATTGTCAACTGGAACTCAAAACAAAAACACAAAAACCCTTCAACATTTCTGGAACAAGATCATTTACTGGAACCGGAGCGAAAATCCGAAACAGTATCTTAAAAAACAGAAAATAGTTCCGTGTGTGTGTCCAAGTGATCAATCTACTTGTTATTTACGAAGAAAAGAAATTTAACTCCAAAAATTGTTGAGATCTTTATAAAAACAAATTGTTGTTATAAAAAATACACAAATAGTAACCTTATCTTTAAAGGCCTTGCAGGTTCTTGTTACTCCTACCCAATCTGCTGGTATTTTCAAAATGGCTGCGGGGGACGTGACCTGATAATTTATTTTAA
This sequence comes from Mytilus galloprovincialis, assembly GCF_965363235.1. Classification (NCBI taxonomy): domain Eukaryota; kingdom Metazoa; phylum Mollusca; class Bivalvia; order Mytilida; family Mytilidae; genus Mytilus; species Mytilus galloprovincialis. The sequence continues at coordinate 68,944,914 of NC_134844.1, forward strand.
TATTATGACAGATTAAATTTTCCTAGTTTTGCTACGTTAATATTATAGACAAATATGCTACAAACGATTTAAAAAGGTTACTCCAAATCAAATAATTGAAATATAATTACCTTTCTGTGTATAAATGTGTGAATTGATTTCCTCTCGATTTTCTACACGCTCGCTCTTGCCCTATTGCGCACTCTTGGTATTCATACGCAACAACAATTTTTCGACACGTCATTGATATTGAAGATCGTTTGATTAATATACAAATATTTCTAACGACAAAACATTTTCATATTATAATTTTTGCATTAAGAAAAATTAAAAAAACTGAGTATCCATTGAAAACATGAATTTAAAAGAAGCGATACGGAATTTTATTATGCACTATATAGGTCCGCGGGTCTATAATGTCGGTTATCATTCCAAAACTAATTATGTATGCATCTCTTTGATCTTTGAAAAGTAGGCGATGGCAATACACCCGAAGCCCCTCAGGGGCCTCTGATGTAAAAATGATACAATTAAAAATACTACAACAGTGTTTTATTTTTATAGAAATGGACAACCGATTTATGCTGGAAGGATTCTGACCAAGATGGACGGTACAACGGATATGAGTTAGGTGACCCATGGTGTTTATAGACTCCTAGTAGCAAACACAACCGCTATACCAACAATGCCCGTTGATAATAAAACGAGTATAATACTGATATGGTATTTTTTTTTTCAATTACACAATGCAATGTCAAGAAAAAATACTGATTTAATGACAAAAACTAATGTTGTGTGAATATTTTTTCTTATCTTCTCAAATGTAATCAGAGTAAGTTTCAAATATATCTCGTTGATTTTGTGTATCAATTTGTTTTTATTATAACTTTATTCAATCATTCAACATATATATTTATAATAAAATTATTATATATTTCTCAAAAAGATACATCAACAATTTTTTTTTATCTTTAAAAGATACGTGTGCTATCTTAAAGTTTGCAAATGAGTATTTTTCAGATACATCGAAATATTATTTCATCTAAATAAGTTTAAAAAAAATGGTAAGCAAAAGTAAATAACATTACAAAATTATAACAAACGTCAAATAAATAAAGGAGCTGGAATGTCAGTCTTGTTCAATTATTAAATATCAATTAGAATGAATAAAATGAAAATATAATATGATAAGCAAATAAAAAAAAAACAGTCGAAAATAATTGATAACTGTAAAGGGAAACAATCTAGTCCTATTACATTTATAAAACAAAGTAGTACATTATATCAAACAAAATAGTTATTATGCATATTTATAAATCTTTGTCAATAAGTATAATATTTAGTTCATTTTGGTATCAAATGAAAGCGTATTCACTTAGAATCACTAAAGACCGGTGTAGAATAATAATCAGAAAAAAATTAATAAAAAACAGGGCATATTTCCCCCGTTGTATAGTTGGCTTAGTACCTGTTTTTTATTCTGGAATTTCTGGGAACCAGAAGACAGCAATACACAGTTAGGAGTTTGGTTTCGCATTTTGGCCTGGATTTTTTATATATAAAAGTTGTTGTGCAATAAAATTCATTTTCAGACAGCTGACTACTAATTTAGCCTTCAAAGATGGTTTATAAAAACATCAATGTTATTTTCACATGTTTAATGGGTTCTTTTCTGTTTGACTTTCCGTATTTTCATAGCTATACCAGCCATAGGTCCAGAAATGTAATATATCTGGTGCACTTTCCCACCCGAGCATTTTCATGAGTAAAAGGGTCTGGGACAAGCTTTCAATCCTACTAGGTGTGGGTAAAAACTTTGCCGTAGGGAACTGTACAGAAAGAGTGAAAAAAGGAGCCCATACCCATTACTGTAAAGGTACATCAGACTTTGGATGGACAGTGAAGTCTTCAGGTGCACTTTCCCACTCAGGAAGTGATACGAGTTGAAGATATAGATAAAAGCTATCAATAAATCCCCCGGTGGGTGGGAAAGTGCACCGGAAGCTGACAACAACATACTCAATTTCTCATTTTGGTCCATTATGGGTGGTGGCAGCAGTCGCTTTACTCCCATCCCCCTACGGAAAAGTTCTTTACCGCAGGTGGTTAGATTGAAAGCTATTATCCATATCTTCAACTCGTATCAATCCCTGGATGGGAAAGTGCACCTGAAGACTTCACTGTCCATCCAAAGTCTGAGGTACCTATACAGTTATGGGTATGGGCTCATTTTTCAGTCTTTCTGTACAGTTCCCTACGGCAAAATTTTTTCCCACACGTGGCGATGTTGTTTTTTTTTTCGTGTCTAACGTACATTCTTTCGGCAGGCCTCGCAAGCTTCATACGGTATAGTTCGCTACCGGACATGGCTCAAATGAAAGGTAATAAATCAGAGCAGGTCCCACTGAAATGATTTTTGGGGGTTAAAACCTTCTGGGAATTGAATCCCACCTACACTTTCTCAATAGCACTCAAATATCAAAGAAAAATTCCATGGCTCTAACTCTAAATATGGACAATTTTATGTTAAGAGGGTCCTGAAATCTTTCGAAAGCTTCCGATGTGCTATCTTTTAACCTTTTCTAATTAACCGGACCAAATAAATACTTTTTTACTTTAAAATTCATGACCCAATTTTTTTTTACAGTGTGCTTTAATCCCCCTTACTTGCTATTTAAGGCATAAAACATGAAGAAATACATTTGGAAGGGGTATAAAAAAAAATGGCAAATAACACACTGTCCACACTAAGGACTATATTCGTGGACAACGAAAAATCAAAGGACGATAACTGTGTACTCGGACCATTTGAGGATGCCAATTGAAGCCAGTATATACTAATTCTTTCGAACGAACATAAGATATTTCTTATTTCGTTTATTTGAAAGCTTATACATTTTACACAGGTACGAGTTTAAGTCAACTCACATTAAATAGTTATTCTATGCTACACCTACAACAGTAAAGACCGTAAGGCAGCAACCATTTGATTTTTTTTTGGGGGGGGTGGGGGGCTATGGATTTTTTTTTCTGGACAAAGTTTTTTTTCGCCTTCGTCGAAAAAACAATCTATTTTTTTTGGCGAGAAGTCGAAAACAATGTTTTTCTTTCAATTTTAGCATTACATATAGTGGCAGCTGAGGGTGAAACTTTTTTTTCTCAGGATCAGAAACTATTTTTTTTTCTCCCAAAAATGGAAACAAACTTTTTTTTCCAAAAAAATCCGTAAATTACTCGTATATAACTATTATGTGATTGGGGGATATACGATCCGTTTTTAATAGTTTATTTGCATTCCCTGATTTTTGTTTAACATCTCGGTTAAGAGTTTGGAAAACCGAGAAAACGTAAAGAAGACGGTTCACCTCAAAATATAGTATATGCCCTTCTCTATAGAGTAAAATACGTAGAGGAGCGCACTTTCCATTCTATAAATACATATATACAACGGTAATAACATAAAGTATGTGTTTATGTAGGGGAATAAAAATAGTTCGCTAAAAAAGATTGTTCCTTTGCTTTTTGTGTATTTTTCGCTGTGCATTTGCTGATTGAAGATACCCTATCTCCTTTGTTTTTCTATAGAATTACGATATTTTGACTTTTTACGATTTTCTGGGACGTTCTCCCTTTACTGATTTATATTGATGCAGACATTTAGCAAGCAAACTAGTCAGTACATTAGGCTACAGACGACATTGATGTTGTAGTGTCCCTTCTGACTTGATATGATGGATATCTCTAGTTATTTAAAGGTAAAAAACAATATTAACCGTATTGGTAGCCATATTCTATTTTTAACAGAACGTTGTTTCATTATGTCGTTTTGTGGTTTTCTCATATACCACATTATGATTCTTTGACAAGTTGATTCTCATTGTGTTCTTTAGTGGTCGCTTGAATTGGTCGCTAGCTTGATTGGTCGCTAGCTTGAGTCTGGTTCTCTCACATCCAGGTACAAGTTAAAGAATCATTTAACACATTACTTTCGTTATACAGTAAAACAACTTATACCCGAGTTCTTGCTTAAGTAATTTGGTAATAAAGGCAACAACAGTAAACTGCTGTTCAAAAGTCGCAAATCGATCGAGAGAAAATAAATCCAGGCCACAATCAAAAACCGAGGAAAAAAACATCAACTTCAAGCGGAAAACAACGAAAGAGCAGAAACACTAGAGTGGAACAAAAACAAACGCCAAAATACGTCGAAACGGACTATTTAATAACAACTTCAATATTCCTGACTTGGTACAGGACATTTAAAGGGAAAAATATTGGTCGAACCATGTTTATGGCTAGTCAAACCAACCACTTATATTACAATTTAAAAAAAAAATAGTTCCGTTAAATATATAATAGTTTCAAACGTCGCTTTTTATGTTTCCTTTTAAAAAAGAGTTATGGATCAGAAAAAAAGTCATTATAAATAAGAAGTATAGATGCAAATGAGACAACACTCAATCCAAGTCACAATGTATAAAACGTTAAAATTTTAAAGTCAAAGTACGGACTTCAACACGATGTCTTGATTCACATCGGACAGCAAGCTATCAAGGGCCCCAAAACGACTAGCGTAAAACAATTCAAACTGGAAAATAAGGATTTAATCTATCAAAATAAGAAACGAGAGACTCAGGAACCACACAAAGACAATTATTTTTATTTCCACTTGTTATTGTAGGAATATGCGAGCCGTGGGACAGCGAGACGTGTCAAAGCAGAAATGGTTCGCTGCAATGTAACAACGTAATGCCAGCTTGTGATGGAATAAATGCAACAGGTATAGTATATACCGATAGCATAACGGTGCACAAGACGTTTGAGCTTTTTTCTTCCTTTTATCATGTAACACGATAGGACATTTGCGCTTCAAACGCTGTGGACATTTGCTCTTTCAATTTTAACACATCTGTATCAAATTGACCGAATATTTGCGCTTTTTCACCCATTTGAGACACATGAATACAGTCTAAAACACATAAAAGAAAAGGGAATATTGTAAAAGCGCAATTGTCCTACACATAAATAAAACCGCAAATGTCCTGTTTTAAAAAGCGCAAATATCCATAAAACGTGCAAACGTCCTGCATCGGAATAAAGAAGTGAAACGGGGAATACTTCCAAGAGACAACAACCCAATCATAGAGCAGAAAAAAGCAAAAAAGCCACTAACAGGTATTCAACGCAACGACAATGTTCTTATCCGTTTGAGTATAAAAGGACGTGGATTCAAGCAATTTGGGTCACTGTACCAGTGGACTCTTTTGACGCACTGAATTTATGAAATATTGTTTTCAATTTTTAACAACACTGGGTTAATTATGCTGTTGGTTGACTATCAGTCACCGAGGGTATCACCATCTAAGTAGTCAGTGCTTCGGTATTGTCATGATTTTCAACATTTTTGCTCATTAATTGTCCTTTTATGAATGCATGAATTACCTGGAGACCAAGGTTTCACTTTCCACAGGCCTGATTCCTCAGATTAATTTGGTTATTATGTTTATGTTATTTTTGGTCATATAGCTCTTCAACTGTTTCGATTCTTGCATCATTGGCTTTCAATTAATGTTCGGCTCTAAGGCGTTCATAGTGAAGGTAAATCCAGAAGCCGCTTCAAACATAAAGTGTAACAGTTGTTTTCATTTCGTTTACAGCACTGGGTCGATAATGCTGGTATCATCAGCTCAGTGGTGACTGAATATTTCAATACTGACATGAATTATAAGAAATTGTTCATGAACTGTTCGTTAATGTATTTATAAACTATCTATAAACTAAAGTTTCAACTCACTTAGGTATGGTTGACCTTAGATGACTATAGTTTTGAGGTTCTTTATGATAAAAAAAAACCCTCTTAAACTGTTTCGGTTTTTGTACGACCTTGACTTTCATACGTTGTGCTCTGGGCGTTCCTAATGAAGTAATATCTAGAAAAACGCTTCCGAACATGACATGGAATTTATGAAGTGTTGTTTTATTGTTCCACAACACTGTCGATTACAATATTATTTATGGACTATCAGTTGCTGAGGGTATCAGGACATGAGTGAGGATTGGTATTAAAGGATTTAGACAAGTCATGGTAGCTGTATGTATCAGTTATAAAATATTTGCTTAATGTCCAGTGGCAAACATTTCATACACTTTCAGGATGAGAACAGATTAACAATAAATACAATATGTATGCCCTGTAATAAAGATCACCCGGATGAAGGTCGTGGAAATTTGAGGAAAATGAGACGGGTATTTGGATCTTGTCAGAAATTAAGCCTTGCAACGCACGTCCTATACAGACCACTAAAAGAGTTGTTAAAAGGGTTCCTAATTGTACTATCAAAAGTGGGAGAGATAAATAGAACATGTCAGCTGTAACGACAAAATATAATAGCACAACAATCAATGCACTTGCTAGTGAATTTTTTCATGATATAAGGGAACAATTTTGTATAATTAATTTTATCTCACCAATCAAACTACAAAAGAACTTCTGCAAAGCTTTTATATACTCAATCCAAATTTTAACAGATATTTTCATGCCATGTTAACATTTCTTTAGTTTCAGTACTACAATCCTACCCGACGTCAAGGATACACCGACAGTTCCGGGATGACTTTATATTACACACCAAAACTCAGGAGGTTTGATGCAGGAGTTTAACCTTTAGAAGTAACACATTTTTCAGTCCCACCCGGAAGAGAATCTTTTGAAGTTGTGAGCGCATGTCCAGGAGATTGTACTGTATTGCAGGTGGCATCTCCAATCTACATTGTAATTGGTATGAATCATATGCACAGGCTAGGTAAGTTTGTACTACAAATCTTTAAAATAGCCTGTAATTCAGTGGTTGTCGTTTGTTTATGTGTTACATATTTTTTTTTCGTTCATTTTTTTTTATATAAATAAGGCAGAAGTCCATTACTAAAATAGAAGTTATACACTTTATGATTATATCGTGATCTTTCACTGTGAAATATTAACGTATAATTATTTTATTCATTCTGTTTTAGGTCGGAAACAAAAAATAGAGATCCATAGAGGTGGTAAACTGCAGCAAGTTGTCATAAATGATACTAATTATAAAGTTGTTCATCCACATTATTTTTGGTAAGCATTTTTTTCTATGAAATCTTTTTTACAACTGTTTCTGTAGTATGTCGATCGTATATTACATATATATCTTGATATTGGTTGACAATATACCATATGATTGATATTTAACTCTGTTTCAGTGTGTTTGCAATGAGAAAATCAAAATTGCAGTATTTTCAACAGTAAAATTTCCAAGACATAGGTTTATAGAGATCAAAATTTAGAAAAAAAATATGATAGGTTTGAATTCTTGCTTCTAATTGCATTTAAAAATATCAAGAATAAGACTCTCTAGAATAGTGATGTCGTATCTTAATTTTCATAAAAATTCATATTGGATTTGATTGATTCCCTGAAAATTTATGGAATAATTCCACATTATGTAATAATGCTGTACTTTTATTGGGTAAACGAAATTGTATTTCACAAAATTTTCAGCAAATACCACGACAGATAGGAAATACCATGTGTAGACATTAACTGACTTCCGATGACTTCTAGACTTTTCGTTGACATGGATACTTGTAAGGATTATTCTGTGGAATTAAAATAGTATATCATGCTTACAAGGGATATTTGCCAAACATATCGGATTCTAGGTAAAAAAAAATACCTCGCCTAACGGCTCTGGAAATGTGTTTACCTCTTAACTGGGCATGGTATTTTCGTATAATAATCCTTGTAAGAATGATATATTTGTATGAAATATGAATCTGACACTGAAAACAATTATAACTGAGAAACTATAATTTAGACTCCCACACGAAAAATTTTAAGTCTGTTTTTTTTTTTTATTATAGCTTCTTACAGAAACATCTTAGGTTTTCAAATGTTTGGGTTTGCGCTTTCCTGATGACGATTAATAAATAAAAAAGCTCCAAAAGCGCAAAATGTTTTAAGTGTTATTTCTAATTTTTATCTTTGACTCTTTTCCAGGTATAAACAACCAATACAGTTATTACCAGGAGACATGCTGAAGATGACATGTGAATACAATTCTACCTTAGAAAATGATACTGTAGAGTGGGATGTGTCATGGCGAGGAGAAATGTGTAAAGGTTTACTCTTGTACTACCCCAAACAAAGCTGGCCTTCACATCACTGTCAGAATTATAGATCTGTTCCTCTTTGCGAGATCATGATCGATGCTCCTGTCTTTGGATGTCAGTTTCGGAGCTTTATTTCCAATTAAGCCACCACAAACCGCACGTTAGTAGATACTGTAATCCGAAACTGCGGACAAGACAAATCGTGTTCTCCTCTGCGTTTACGCATGATCGGGAAAGTTAGACAAGATCCATGTTTGCAAGGTGAAATCTACGATCTATGGAAAGAGACAAGACTAGTTAAAGCTAACACACAACTGATGGCCTTGTACGATGTTTTAACAAAATGTGAGGAGTTTTACAACGGACTAGTTCCAGATACAATTTTTTCTGACATAGGAACAGTCCTAACGTGATCTGGTTGAAATATTATATGCATGTCTTAAAATTGTGTATATATCAGGTTTAATGTAAAATAAAATATGGGACAAATGTTTAAGGTTGCGTATGAACCTTTGAAAAATCAGAAGATAATGTAATAACCCAAAACTTGCAGAATTAGTTTTACGAAAGAGTTCTATATGCAGTAAGAAATTGAAACAATTTTACTGTACATATTTGTTGTAAAGTACTGAAATATCTGCATGAAATTCAGTCAATCAGTTAAGACGACACTTTACCTTCTGCTCTCTAAAGCGGATGGTGTATGGCAGTAGGACAATCGGCTAGTCTGTTCGTTTTTCAGTTCTTTTCTCTATTCGTCAATTCGTTCTTCTGTTCCACTTATATGTATACGGAACTACTTGGGAACGATCGGCTTGACATAATATGGGTGACAGTTAAAAAACACACAAAGTTTTGTTTTACTTTTCTTATATTTGTTTGCCACCTTAAAATTTGATTGAATTTAATTTGGGATGACAACGAAACATGTGCATACTGAACACATTTGCATGTCAATTTTATACCCAAAACTCATGCTAAACAACTTATTACAAATGGTTGCAACATTCTCAGTGTCGTACTCGTATATTGTCATTGTGCTCTAGCTATTTAGTTTTTATTTGAATTATAATCTTCATTGGGGATTTCACTAAACGAACCAAGGACTTTGCATTGAGAAAGATATTTTAATCAAATTAGGTTTAAAGGCAGATATACTAAGCACTAAACATGCTAAAGTACTTAAAGTTATAATTAAGTTATAACAACATCGAATACATGTCAAGCATGAGCAGTAACATAGTAAGGTAATCATGAAGGCTAAAATATTGGATAGAATATTTTGGAAATGACCTATTTGTAAGGTATTTTCTATTACGAGTTGCAGAGACGTAATATTCGACTGCCCCTCGAATGTTTGTTGAAAAAAACGCTAAACATTTGATGAGCAATTTTGATATATACACTACTTATCATATAAGATGAACATTTGAGACAGTTATAAATGAATTTAACGCGTGATAAGTTTGATGAGTCCAAATCACTTTCTGGATCTACCTTCTTCATCAGGAACGCATAAAGTCGAATATTCGAAAGTCAAGGATGTACAGAAACCGAAAAACTATTTGTTTTGCTATTTGATTTAGGATGTGTATTTTTATGGAAATATTTTCACACGTCTAACACAAAACACATATACTTGCTTGATTACTTAACTAAAAGGTTTGTCATGATCGATAGTAAAATTGAGAATGGAAAAGGGGAATGTGTCAAAGAGAGAACAACCCGACCATAGAGCAGAGTGAAGGCATTTGTTTGTTTTTTGGTTGAATTGATATGACATACCATACTATTTTAGACTGGTGAATATCTCAAAAGTAAGTCTGAACAGAAGAAAAAAGGAAAAAGACTGAAAAAAGGGGAAAAAACACCACAGAAATAACAAATTCCGAAGAAATGTCAAAACAAGTGAGACATGGGAACCAGATGGGTGCCCATACAGCCATAAGAATTCGATTTTTTTTCATTCAGGCATATAAATCAGCTCGTGCCAATTTACCCATATGAATGAGATTTAAATATATATTTATATATATATATATATTTATATATTTTTATGCACATTCAGGCATATGAATCATATTTGTGCCCATACAGGCATATGCATCATATTTGTGCCCATTCAGGCATATGAATCATATTTGTGCCCATGCAGGCATAAGAATCATATTTGTGCCCATTCAGGCATTGGAGTCAGAAAACCTGATTAATCTTATCCACAGAAACAAAGTTTTTTTTTTTAAAGTATTACTGTATACTAGCAGTTTGTAGGTAGGACAGTGTAGTTTGATTGACAAACAATATTTGAGCTGGAAATGCAACACAAAAACTTCTAACCAGTTTGATTGCTTTTCTCAAAGAACACTTTTCTATAAGGCTGCCTTATTTGTAAATCTTGTAAAGCTGATGATTTTGTTGCTTCTATTTTCTAAAGTAGCTGACACCTGCGTCATTTAGATCCTGTTGGAAAATTGTCCCCATTGGTAATCATATATACCACATTCCTTTTATATATTTTTGAGAACACTTTTGAAATTTAGATTAAATTGTAAGTTGCCGGTATTAGATCTGATTTTAGCTTCACAGATTATTTCACATCTTCGTTAAACATATTGATTGCACTATCTAGTACACACACTTTATCGATACGCGCTGAAGTACGTTCGTTATTCATTTGTAATTATTCAAAATTCAATAATAGAAGAAGTATACTTGAAGAAATACAAAATATGGAAGACGGACAGTGATATTTTGTATGCAATCTTTTTTGCCGGTGCTAAATCACAAGGAAAACACAACGCAAGTAATAGAAATATAAATCAGCATTTAACAGTTAAGCCGTGCATTTTCTGCAAAGATATTTATTCGCCTGTCAACTGCAAGAAAATACGCGATTTCGATGAACGCCTTGTTATTGTTAAAGGTAACAATTCATGCTTCAACTGCCTCGGTACACATCACAGAATGCAAATCGAAAAATTCATATCGTTACTGCAGTAAACGACACCACACTAGTGTATGTAATGAGGTTGAACACACCGCGAAACCCTACCAGTATTGCGCAGGAATAGTGTCACAATGGCGTTTTAATGCCATCGCATAATTCATTTACGCCATCGCATAATTCAATTGATGCAATCGCATTAATATTTATGCCATCGCATAATTCAATTTATGCAATCGCACAAATAATATGCGATGGCATAATTATTTATGCAATCGCATTAATCGAATTATGCGATAGCATTAATCCCATATATGCAATCTCTTAAATACCTTTCCATTTATGCAATCGCAAAAAACATATTTTTCGACCAATCAAAATTTATATAACATCGATTTAAACTTCCATTCATTTCTAAGGAAAAGTCCAAGTACCTACGAATGAACTTTAATTTAGACAGCAAATAACAGTGCTAACAATTACATGTAACTTGTAAGATGGTAAATTCGATGGATAGGAGGATCTTGCAGACAAGTAGCCTGGCATTATGACTATCGACTGCATGTAGACAAATCATGATTTAAACTACATGTAAACACTGAGTTTTATCAGTGGGAACGTAATTGTGTTTAGTTTACGTGTGAATTACACTAACACAACACCGAGTTTAGGTCAATGAGAACACGGCCTTAATTGTGTCGTTTACACATGCATGTTATAATTTTACCTTATAGTTATGTTTATATATGTTCACGATAACTAGTATAATTGAAGTTTTATGAGAAATAAAGTATTCGTATTCCTGTAAACCATAAATTACTCGAAGACAGCCTACGGGTAAAGTACAAGTGAATATAGAATGAAATTCAAAACAGTGTGGCTGTGGCTATTGATTGACACATTAAATTCATCCATTGGCTGGGACAATTTAGGTGAACGTTTGTATGTAACGACCACTGCTCACTATGTACTTTTTAAAGACACTTAAACTATTGGGTCACCAAAGGTTCTCAACACCTTAATAAAGTAATTCGAAAAATTAATCAGAAATAACACGATGTTTAATATTATACCAATTATATAAATCAACACATAAAGGTCATTCCTGATTAATTTTTCGAATTATTTTATAATTAAAGGCGTTAAGAAACCTTTGGTGACCCCACAGTTTAAATGTCTATCGTACATGTAGGTACGTCGTGAACAGTGGTCGTTACAGACAAACGTTCACGTAAATTGTCCCAGTCAATGGATGAATTTAATGTGTCAATCAATAGCCACAGCCACACTGTTTTGAATTTCATTCTATCACAAAGAATATATTTAATCCTCATCCGTCCTTGTAAATGCAAAACTCTGGATTCTCTTTGATATTTACCTGAGAGATTATAAAAGACAAATTTAGCAAGACTTTCAAAGGTGTTTGCCAAAAATGAATTGAAATAAAAGATTTTTGTGTGGACGAGTAACAACATTGCATTAGTATGACCAAATAAATGAAATAAACTTTAATAAAAAGTAAGTGCACATCTTTCTAGTGGCGAAAACCACGCATATCCAGTTTCGTCGACGAAAAAGAATAAGTACATTTAATAATATTTATGATGTCATTTTCATGAAATTATAGGATTATAATTAGAAAACACAATTCGTGATTCCCCATGTATATAGATTAAAACAGATTTATAATTTATTCTAAAATTAAATTCTGAAATACAAAAGCATGGCTCTGATACTTGACAGTTCAGCGAACACTATTACATGAAATGCACGATGCTATTGACCGAAAACAAAGGTGAGAGATTCAAATTGAAAAATCAGCCGCCGGACGCCTTCGACTTTAGTCGAAAAAGCGAGACTAAGCGATCCTACATTCCGTCGTCGTCGGTGTCGTCGTCGGCGGAGTCTACAAATATTCACTCTGTGGTTAAAGTTTTTGAAATTTTAATAACTTTCTTACACTATACTGGATTTCTACCAAACTTGGACAGAAGCTTGTTTATGATCATAAGATAGTATCCAGATGTAAATTTTGTAAAAATAAAATTCCATTTTTTCCGTATTTTACTTATAAATGGACTTAGTTTTTTCTGCGGGGAAACATTACATTCACTCTGTGGTTAAAGTTTTTAAAGTTTAAATAACTTTCTTAAACTATCCTTGGTTTGTACCAAACTTGGACAGAAGCTTGTTTATGATCGTAAAATAGTATCCAGAAGTAAATTTTGTAAAAAAATAAATCCATTTTTTCCATATTTAACTTTTAAATGGACTTAGTTTTTCTGCGGGGAAAACATTAAGAATATTAAAACTTCAAAAAATAGCAGCAAGATTAATTCTTGGATGGATGACAGTAGAAAACAGAATCAAATACCACAAATACTTATTGATATTTAAATGTATGCGGAAAGAAGCACCACAGTACCTAATTCAAAAGTTTCAACTTATATCTGTTAAAAATCCTTATGCTTTAAGGGGTGTTACTCAAGGTAATTTGATAGTTCCAAAGCCAAAAACTGAACTGTTTAAAAAATCTTTTACTTATTCTGGACCAGTTTTATGGAACGGACTACCATATGAAATGCGTAAAGTGCAAAACACTTATTCTTTTAAACAAATTATAAAACAATACTTGAGACAGTCCCAATATTCAGTCTGAAATGATTGCAACTATTACTCTTAGAATGTATGATTTAAATGATTTGTATATATGTTCCGGACCATATGAGTATCTGGACCATACGCGTATGGTCATGACCATATGGGTATACTCATATGGTCCGACCATACGCGTATGGTCGGACCATATGAGTATATACTCGTTTGGTTATAAACGGGCCGGACCATATGAGTATTTGGACCATATAGGTATTTTACAAATATGTACAAGAAACGTTGAAATTATACAATAAACTTTACCATAAAAAAACACAACCTTGGTAACATGAAAATAGATTAATTTTATAATTCAAAGGTTACATGATTATACATAAACACTACATATTGAAGCCACAGTTACACGAGTTAGTTATCATCACTTATTGTGTTCTTGCAAATAGTTTTAGGATGGCATTTGCTACCACACGGTACCATTGCTTTTCTGCATTTGCACGTTCTAGTGGTGCATGAACCTTTGCAATTACACCGTTTGCTAGCAAGGGAAAAGCTAGCCTTCTTAGCAGCTGCGTGCAGAGATATTGAGGTTGTGGACCACTCTGATGTGTCTACGGTGTTATGCAGAAGTTCTAGATCACCAATATCATAATAAGATTGCAATATACCATATTGACAGGACAACTTAAATAAAGTTTGGTCTTTGCCGGTGACGTCATCTACTTTGCATAATAAACGTGGAAAATCACCAGACGCCCTATCAACTACCGGTATACGCACAGTAACAAAACAGCCTTTTACGATATGGGCATTCGATTTTGTCATCTTCTTATTGTACTTACGCATGGTGTTTTGAACAGAGTGTTTATAATTTTTCTCCACTATTTGCCTTATTTTGTCAGGTGTTGAGTCGACACTTGTCAACGACAATGTTTCTGATACTGTATCAGTTTCTTCTGTCAAAAGATCATGCAGGATTATGCAATCAATATCTGCCTCTATATCAAGCCGCCTACGTTTTGCAACAGAATCATGATCCGTCTGTGAGTCATTGTCCGTCTGTGAGTCTATGTCTGTATGTGCGTCATTATCCGTCTGTGAATCATTGTCTATCTGTGAGTCTATGTCTTTCTGTGCGTCAATGTCGTGCTGTGAATCATTGTCCGTCTGTAGGTCTATGTCGGTCTGTGAGTCATTGTCCGTCTGTAAGTCTATGTCGGTCTGTGAGTCAATGTCGGTCTGTGAATCGTTGTCCGTCTGTGAGTCTATGTCGGTCTGTGAATCGTTGTCTGTCTGTGAGTCAATGTCGGTCTGTGAACCGTTGTCCGTCTGTGAGTCTATGTCTGTTGGTATATCCTCGCTTATAAACATTTCAATTGCTTCTTCGTTGATAAATTCGTCAGTTGCGTTAGTTCCTACAAATACCCCATCGTTTGCCTTTTGACCAAAGACCGCCTCATATGGGGTTACCTTTATACTTGAATGATGTTGCGTGTTCAAAGAGTACTGCACTTCGTACAAATGTTCAAGCCAGCCAGAACCAGGGTTTTCAGATCGTTTTGCGGCAAGTAATCTATGTAATGAATTATGCACTTGCTCTACAAGACCTTGAGTACGAGGATGTCTAGGCCTACCAGTTATAATCTTGACATTTCCTCCGGGCCAAATCTTTATTGTTTCTCTTATAATATCATTGCAGAATTCACGACCATTGTCATGTTGTAAAATGAACGGAAGGCCAATGACAGAAAATACGTGTACCTTTAGATTATGTGCAACTTCAATGGCGGATTTACGTTCTTGTGGCCAGAAAAAGTTAAATTTGGAAAAGTGATCTATGTAATGTCCAATCCAGCAAAATGGACCGTCAGGATCTGCACGCTTATCAACTAAATCCAACTGACCCCTATGCATAAAATGTTTGGATGAAATCGGTTTTAACGGTGCTATGTTATTTTGAGGTTTCTTACACGCACATTTTACACATCCTTTAATAAATTCCTTACAAAGGCTTCTCGGGACGCCGTAAAAAGTATCCTCAACATCTTTGAATAGTTTGTGATAACCTGTATGAGACCGAGTTCCTTCGTGAACTAGCTTTAAAGTCTTGAACATATTTTCGACTGTCACTACACGACGCCAGTGTGCAAGAAGGCCAGGTCTCTCACATTCCTGAGGGGAAAAACGAAAGAAAGGTATAAGAAATAAGCTAGTAAGAGTTACAGAATGAATAAAACGATCATTGTTGAAGGCCTACAAATTGCTAACTTCAACGTCATGCGGTCTCTGGTGGAGAGCTGTGTCATTGACAGTCATACCACATGCATATTCTGATTTTTGGAATAATATTTTTAACTAAAAAACGTCTATTTATTTTACAACTATTAAAAACCATATAAGATGTGATGACAGCAATTAAAAACAAAAACACATATAGGAAAATTCTGAATATGGCGCTACTAAAGAACTGCTAATGCTGATTTATGTAAAGATTAAAAATTAATCAAAGCCATAATATGTAGAATTCTAACCTCTTTTGTTGGAACACACAGCTCATTCTCTAAACCTAAAACGGCACAAGTTACAAGTTGGAATCCTTTGTCTTTGACATATTGCCGAAATCTGGGTGTATCTGTTTTCTGTCCGTCTTTAGTGTCAATTATAAGACTCTTTATCCTTTCAACCTTTTCATCAGTTAGTAAAACAGTTGACTTCTTTTGTAAAAGTTCATTCAGAAATATTTGAAAGTTATCTTCCCAAGACGACATATTGCCATTCACTTGTAACAATAAATCGGTAATGACCATAGGACTGGTATAAAATGTGTTTACTATAGTATTGACCAGTGAGTAAAATTTACTATATGAAACTGTTTATTTTTATTAAGATAATTGTTTAATTAATTAATTAATCGACCTTTGATAGCGTCTTCTCAATGACGTGACAACTAGAAGGATCATACCTTATTAAAAGTAAAGTCTTAACAGTAAACGTGTTAATTACCCCGACCATACGCGTATGGTCGGACCATATAAGTATATACCCATATGGTCATGACCATACGCGTATGGTCCAAATACTCATATGGTCCGGAACATATATACTATATCTATTTACTACATGCGATCTGTAACTGTTTTATATCTTTTGATCATGGTACATGTACATTGAACAATTAAGTCTATACAATTGTGTTTATTTACCTAAAAAGTATATCAAACAAGTTCAGACCTAAACATTTGAAAACCAGAGATAAACCTATTAATACTTTGAAAAATTAAGTCAAAGTAACTTTAAAAAATTACCATGATAAAAACCTGCTTTTATCGTAAACTATGTTTTGACAGTATGTCTATACACTCCTTGTATTCTGATGTTATTATGTTATTGAATGTTATAGACTGGCCTTTGCATCTTCAAGAATGGACACTCTCCAACACTGAGCACAAGAATAGAATTCACGACAAAAATTTCTTTTGTTGATCTCGTATTGCTCATATTTTTTAAAACCAAAAAACTCTTAAAAAGAGTCGACTGACAATTTCGGCCATGCATTTGACTTTATGTAGATCTTGTCTTGCTGCTCATTTTTTACTTGTCAATCTATCTTTTATAGTTTTGAAGATAATAGGCAAATTTAAAATTGGTAAAAATCGTCATTGAAGAGCAATAAGTCAAATAAGAAGTCGACTGACGATTCCAGCTAAGACACTTATGTGAAAATATTTTCTTGCTTTCTGATCATTTTTGTTAAAAAATAGTTTCTCTCTATCTTTTATACTTCCAAGATAACAGGCCAAGAGGAAGAAAATTCGATTTTTTTTTCATATGAATAGGCACTACGTAGTTCACAACAGAATTTTTGGTGGCGTCACTTTAATCATTATCGAGTTATGCCCCTTTATAAATCGAACAATTGCAAAATGTTTAGTTTCCGTTCTGAAACTAAGGTTTACCCCAACCAAACATTATAAAACCTATAACAATACTTATTACCACACAACTCAGATCAAGTACAAATTTGGGTAGCGTCACTTTTATTGTTCTTAAGTTATGTCCCTTTATAATGTTGTATGCAAGCGGGGGCATCATCTGTGTCCACGGGGACACATTCTCCATTTATTTTTATCTGGTTTTATGTGAACATGTTTTACTGTGATATGTTTTCAGATACATGGCTCATCAACTTCCTGTTTACCCAGTTTGTAAAGAGTGGGTACCATAAGGTAGAAGTAGCTCACAATTTTACTTGTTAGTAACAAAATGAAAGAACATTTGTGAGCAAGCTAGCATATCCCAAACATCACATTGTCACTGGGCAAACAAAATCTCATCAGACTCAAAGACTCATACAGTGTAATTCCAACAAAAGTCAACTGATAATTTTTTTTGGTGGATATGAACATCTACATATTATGACCTCAGAAACTACAAAGTTTCATGAAATTCTGTTGCGTTGTTATAGAGGAGATTTTTGCAGTAGTATAGTAAGTTCAAGGGGCATAACTCCTAGAAAAAACATTTTACATTTGATTTATTGGTCTGAAGCCTTTAATAGTTGACTATAGGGGTAATACCATCATTGATTTTCCCCTATTAGTCTTTATAAATTTGGCATTTTTCGTAAAATTAGGCAGAATTTATCTTTGTTTCAAGTGAAGAAATACTTTGCATGAATAACGGTTTATCCTGTCCAGTACTAGAGTGAAAATTTCACACACCATTTCATTACATTTAAGAAATAATAATCATCGGAAGTAAACCAATCAAATTTTCACCCTTTTTCCGTGGTTACGGACTTTAGTACTAGTAACCCTGTCACCTCAAGTTTCCAAACAATTTTATTGAAACACCTCCCCCCCCCCCCCAAAAAAAAAAAATATTACTTTGAAACACCCAATATATATGTTTATGAAATGCATGGTTAATATTCTAAAATTGTCAAATTCAAGGAAATATTCAATCAATATGTTAAACTTTTACACAAATTTTGTGTAGCCGTCAAGCTACAAAGATATTTTTTGTCATACATTCGATTTCACCTAGACAGTTGCACACGCCCGATGAAGCTAATTTGTTTATTAACGAAATATTACGTGAATAATAAATAAAATATAACATCTAATTTTATAACACTCATTAGTGTGTTAAAGTGACATTCTTAGACACTTCTATATATATACAACTCGTCTAAACATCAACCCAACAATGTTAGATCTGTAAATATGCTTTCGCAAATTTTTAGTTTTTCCCTCGCCGGGATTCGAACCCATGCTACTGTGAACTCGTGAAACCAAATTGCCTGCACTGCAGCCGTCCCGCTATACCACACGACCACCTGGGCTCTACAAAAATAAAGCTTTCAGTGACCGTGTGTTACCTTTCCTCGTCAGTTTTAATCTAGCGGCGTACTACAGTACATAATATATAAGGCATGGAGATTTTATTGTTACAGATCAGCTCAATTATCTATAGTAAAGGATCCTTCAATATATATTAATTAAAATTAAAATACTTTACGTTGTCTTTTTTTAATTTTCACTGGACCTTTGCTATTCTTCATCCTCTGATTATAAAACTAGCAAGTCGATTGTGCACCAAGGGCCATAGAGGGGTTATAGAGGACCTAAATGCCAAAATACACGTGAAAATTAAGAAACAGTCAATTTGAATAATAAAATGGATATTTTGAAAAATGAAATGGACTGCAGTGTCCCTTCAGCTCTTAATTACAGATATACCTTATACCTCATTTGAAAGTTTAATAAGAGAGGAACAAAAAATATAAAGTCAATATGTTCCGCAACGCATATTAGAGCGAAGGACCTAAATATCGAAACATTACGAAAAAGCTTATTTTGAATAATGTATTGGACTGCTGCGACACGTCAGCCCCTAATTAAGGAAAAATGTATACACCAAACGAAAGTTTATTAATAGAGAAATAAACTGATTATAAACAATATGTGCCGCAATGACTATTAGAGGGGTTACGCAGGACCTAAATGCTAAAATACGCGTGAAATTAAGAAATAGCCAATTTTGAATAATGAAATGGATATTTTAAATAATGGAATGGACTTCTGTGACCCGACAGTTCCTAATTACATACAAACTTTAAAAGTCTATAGATAATAATAACATGGTGATCAGCAATTTATCATGCAATGCCCATTACAGGATAATAAGGGGTTAAAGGATCGGAGAAGTCTATTCCATTACTTAAAGTATTCAACATACGCTAGGTCTTATATTTCTTGCATATTTCGACACTATGGTCAATCGTATCTCCTCTTATAAGCTTTGCGGAATATATGAACTATATATCTTTTGTTCCTCTTTTACGAGGCTTTCGAATGAGGTATCAGATATATATATGGAAAGCCTCAGCTGTCATATATTAGCGATTTACATAACGTTATGCTGAAGCTTCCATTGTAAAGTTAATACAGCGTGATGATGAATTAAATCATCAAAATGAAAACTTTAAATAATAAAATGCTAAGTTGGATCTGCGTTGTGTTGACTTGCAACTTCAAGTGTTGATGTTGAGAAAGCATCGTGGTAAGCCACGGCGTTCTGATGATATGCTTATAACACGTAACGTTGAGTCGAAACTACATATTGTTAAGTTGACATTACACGATGTTAACTTGATACTGAATAATGTTTAGACGTACTCTTCGGCTGTTAGGATAACAAATAAAACGAAAAGTTGAACTTTATGATGTTGACTTATTATTGATGAACGTAAAGTTTAGATATCACAACGTTATATCATTATAATGTCACGATAGGCTTATCATAATGTATGTAGACTTTAAACTACACGATGTAAAGCTAAACTAGCATACTGTTATATTACTTTAATGTCACGATTAGCTAACCATAAAATATGCTCACTAGAAATTTCACGACGTAAGGTTGAAAGTACGTGTTGTTGAGCTATGATTGCACAATGTTAAATCAGTATTATGTCATGATAAGCTACCAATGCAATATGCTCACTAGAAATAACACGACGTACAGTTGAAAATACGTGTTGTTGAGCTAGGATTGCACAATGTTAAATCAGTATTATGTCACGATAAGCTAACCATACAATATGCTCACTAGAAATTACACGACGTACAGTTGAAAGTACGTGTTGTTGAGTTAGGATTGTACAATGTTAAATCAATATTATGTCACGATAAGCTAACCATACAATATGCTCACTAGAAATTACACGACGTACAGTTGAAAGTACGTGTTGTTGAGTTAGGATTGCACAATGTTAAATCAGTATTATGTAACGATAAGCTTACCACACAATATGCTCACTAGAAATTACACGACGTACAGTTGAAAGTACGTGTTGTTGAGCTAGGATTGCACAATGTTAAATCAATATTTCTGTATGTCACGATAAGCTAACCATACAATATGCTCACTAGAAATTACACGACGTACAGTTGAAAGTACGTGTTGTTGAGTTAGGATTGCACAATGTTAAATCAGTATTATGTCACGATAAGCTTACCACACAATATGCTCACTAGAAATTACACGACGTACGTGTTGTTGAGCTAGGATTGCACAATGTTAAATCAATATTATGTCACGATAAGCTAACCTTACAATATGCTCACTAGAAATTACACGACGTACAGTTGAAAGTACGTGTTGTTGAGCTAGGATTGCACAATGTTATATCATTATTATGTCACGATAGGCTAATCAAACATAATTTTGACATGAAACGACACGAAGGTGGAAAAACGGTCCACTTATGTTGGATCTGAGGTATCTTGCAAATAGTGCCGCATATGCGTAGTAGTTATATGATATAAAAAGAGAATATATTCAAAATAAATTATTCTACTTTCTTTTCACACTGCACCAGTACGGTCCATGTAATATTATCATTTCAAAATTTGAAAAAGTTTTGAAATTTGAAATTTTCACCAAATTATTAAAATTCTAAATATCGTTTTTAGATTTGATAGTTTAGATATTTGATCAACTTTTAAAGTACTCTTAACGTGCACTTTTTGATTATTACGCTTTTGGAAAGTTTGATTTTTGAAAGTTTTTGATGAAGAAATCAAAATTAGAAAATGGGCGAAAAGAGGGGTACCTGTAAACTGCAAAACGGATTAAAAGCGGAACGAAACGAAACAAAATGAAAAGAAGAGCTACGGTTACTTCAAAGTTAATGTATAAAATAAGTCAAAAGGAAGGGAATTGTAAGCGGTGAAAAATTTGGTAACAAAATAGATGTTTCTTAAAAGCGGATAATTCGTGTTAAAACAAGAAGCACAGCTTTGATTATGATCATTCTTAATTAGGAATAAAAAGCACAAAATAATTTTCAAATGCAAAATAAACAATTTAAAGAAGAAGAGTTTTTTTAAAACAAATTGAACAGTAACATGAGATAACAGTATCCTGAAAAGTGTTTAGGTTTTGCAAATATGGATTTTATTTATTTAAACCGATTCTCTTTTTAAAAAAGATTTCTTATATAAGCTGAACGTTTAAAATAATAGTTCAGAATTATTTTGTTTCCACAGCGCCCAACATTTAGGAGTAACAGTGAAAACTCGCTGTAGGTTAAACAGATTTATACAAGGTTGATTATGTTTATATTTTCTTCTGCACTTTCGACATTTCAATAAAAGTCCCTCAAATTTGATTTTTTTTATGGCTCTATGACTTCTTCAACTGTGGTCGCTTTACCGGATAGCATGAACAGGCGACTAACGGATGGAAAAAGTTTTACGTTAACAAAACTGTTATCCGTTGGGAGTCCGTTCCTATGATGTACAGTACTGACAAAATAAAACGGACGCGTAACGAAGGCACAACGGACACACACAGAATATGCAACGTTCGAGAAACGGAAACGTACAAGACAGAACGGATGTCAAACATACATCCAACGGAATAGTACCGCATACAACGTACACCAAACGGAAGCATATCGGATAAAATGGAAGAACACATGTAATATGCGAAAAAAAAAATGAAAGGCGGCAATAATAATACTTGTAAATCGCATAAATATTCAAAAAGTTTCTGTTTAGCTGGTCTTGGTTTGTTTTTCAAAATGCCGCCAAAGGGTAGTGTCTTGCCTGAATAAGAGATTTTTGATAGTAGAGACGTGATCATACTCTAAGATCATTTATTATTAATAAACATTCATGACACACAAGAAATCTGACACACCAATAATTGCCATTTCTGACGCGATATGCATTGTCATTTATCCGTTCATCATCCTTTTTCTCATGCGTTTATTGTAAAAATGGGGAGGGGTGTAATTTGTTTCATATATTTTTTTCTTAAAATTTTCTATTTTTCTATTGATTCATATTCGTTTAAGCTTGATTGATGTACAGCTCTGAATTTGGATTGTGATTAAATAGTTGACACAACACAGAATGAATGTGGTCTAAGAACTTAAACTTAAAAACTTTAACATTTTAAATTAGACATTTACCTATTATGTTCCAATGTCCAAAATCTAAATACATGATTAGATTCAGCATTTATCATAGAACCCCAAGAATTCAATTTTTGATGAAATCAAATAATGTTCAATTTTAGACCCTTTAGACCTCAATGTGGACCAATATGATAACTGGGCCCAAATATTAAAAATCTTAATACATGGTTAGATTCAGCATATTGAAGAACCTCATTTATTACATTGGTTGCAATGAATTACACTGATTTCCCAGTTAGATAAAAACCGATAATTTCACATGTGAAATAAACGTGGTTATTTCACGTGGTTATTTCACTCTCTGACGTCATACAACAATAGGCGTTGTCAAGACGTCGATAACGTCGGATCAAAACAAATTGTCAATGCGTAGGAAAAAGATATAGTTCCTTACATATTCTACATTAATTTCATAAAAAAAAGCCATTTGCCAATGTAATAAAAAGAATAACTAATCGCCGTATTTGAATATAAAAAATAAGACAACTTGTGATCGATCGCCGCTATGGATTAAACTCGTGCTGCGCACTCGTTTAATCCATGCGTCGTTCGGTCACGCGGTCACGCGTTATCTTATTTTTGATATTCAAACATACTATAAATATTCATTTTTTGTTGAAATCAAACAAAGTTTAATTTTTGACCCTTTGGACCTTAATGTAGACCAATTTGAAAACGGGACAATACTGTGCAATTGAATATTTCTTGCTATTGCACAAAACTGTGCAATTGAAAATTTCTTGCTATTGCGCAATATTGTGCAATTAGATATTTCTTGCTATTGCGCAATTGAAGATTTCTTGCTATTGCATAATACTGTGCAATTGAAGATTTCTTGCTATTGCGCAATACTGTGCAATTGAAAATTTCTTGCTATTGCGGAATACTGTGCAATTGAAAATTTCTTGCTATTGCACAATACTTAATATAATAATTTTGGACCCCGATTTGGACCAACTTGAAAACTTGGCCCATAATAAAAAATCTAAGTACATGTTTAGATTCAGCATATCAAAGAACCACAAGAATTCAATGTTTGTTAAAATCAAGCTAAATTTAATTTTGGACCCTTTAAACCTTAATGTAGACCAATTTGAAAACAGGACCAAGAATTAAGAATCTGAATACACGGTTAGATTTGGCATATCGATATCTGTATTATACCACAATTGTATTTATGTTCATGTATATCCATACTCTCCTTAAGGAGGATAATAAATATATATAAATATATACATGTATATATAATTCATTTTTTGATGAAATCAAACAAAGTTAAATTTTGGACATTTTTTGCCCCTAATTTGTTGGTATCAAAACTCCCAACATCAATCCAAACCTTCCTTTTGTGGTCATAAACCTTGTGCTAAAATTTCATAGATTTATATTAACTTATACTGAAGTAATTGTGCAAATACCAAGAAAAATGCTTATTTGGGACCTGTTTTTGGCCTCTAATTCCTAAACTGTGGGGACTAAAACTTCCAAAATAAATCCCAAGCTTTCTTTTGTGGTCATAGACCTCATGTCAAAATTTCATAGATTTCTGTTTACGTATACTAAAGTTATTGTGCGAAAAATAAAATAAAAAAATGCTTATTTGGGCCCTTTTTGGCCTCTAATTCCTAAACTGTTCGGACCAAAACACACAAAATCAATCCTAACTTTCCTTTTATTTCCATAAATCTTGTGTTTAAATTTCATAGATTTCTTTTTACTTTTACTAAAGTTAGGGTGTGAAAACTAAATGTTGTCGGACATTCAATATTTGCGGTCGTATGAAAATACTGATATATCAGGAGATACACACCGGATATTATGTGTAAATTATTAGATGAAGTATTGTGCAATGGCAGAAAATATTCAATTGCATATTATTGCGCTATAGCATAGTATTGCGCTATAGCATAGCATAGCGCTATAGCATAGTATTGCGCTATAGCATAGTATTGCGCTACATCATAGTATTGCGCATTAGCAAGAAATCTTCAATTGCACCGAATTGCGCAATAGCATTTACAGGGGTGGATCCAGCCGGTTCCAAACCCATGACAAAAAAAGGGGGGGGGGTCCAACTATATGTTTACATTTAAATGCATTGATCGTCCAAAATAAGGTGGGTTCCAAACCCCGGACCCCCCCCTGGATCTGCCAAATCCAAGACATCTTCATTTTCAATCTATTGTGCAATAGCTCAATATTGGACCAGGAAGAAATCTTGGATAGCACATTATTGCGAAATAGCAAAACAAAATCGATTGGAATTGAATACAAATATTTAAACTCATTTCAAATTTTAAAGATCTTTCACCACATTTATTATGTGTCAGAAACCTACATTATGTCAAAAGTTTGATCACAATCAAATTTCAGACTGTATCAAGCTTAAATAATGTGTCGAAACTTGCACTAACTGTTCAGGGTTCGACCACTGCGGTCGAATGAGGCTGAGCTCAGCGAAGCATTTTATTTAGTTATTGTAGCACAATCAACCTTGAGCAATGTACAAATACGCATCTATGTCCTGTCAGAATGGGGCGTGTAAAGAGAGTCAGTACCACGATCTCTGCACAATGAATTTTGCCATTTTGGCCACACACCAAATGTGCTCTCGAAAAACCAGGGCAATGTAAAACGCTGAATTTTTAAGTAAATAAAATTGAGAATGGAAATGGGGAATGTGCCAAAGAGACAACAAGCATTTACCTACGGAACGCTCAAAATATTCGAATATTTGAAAGCAAAGTAAATATAAGAACCAAAACAATTTAAGAGGTGTTTGACCAAATGGAAAGTTAAAATATCAAATTCCAGCTAAGTAGATATAAGAAGATGTGGTATGAGTGTCAATGTGAAAACTCTCCATCACAACCACAATTTGTAAATGTAAACCATTATAGGTCAAAGTACGGTCGACAAAGTTAACGCGGAGTCTTTTCTCAGACAGAAAAGGACCACTTTGCCCAGGGGAGTTGAAACCCATTTATTTTTTTGGTAAAACGACCTATTCTAAATTATTAATTGATAGTTGCCAGTGGCAAATATTACATGTATGTTCAAGATTATAACAAATTAACATGATATACAACGGGTAGAATAGGTAAGAGTCGTATATGCCACGGGAAAAATGATGATATATTGAATAGGTACAGAAATCTTTCCTTACAACCAGTCACTGCAGGGGTTCTTAACGTGAGGAGTACTTGGCCTGAAATTTGATTGTTGTGCGATAACTTAAAAATGGACAAATTACAAACACGGAACTAGCAAAAAACATCTGGTTCTCTTTATTGGCTTAACAGTGACAGTCCGTCGGAAGGGGACCATAAATTGCTGACCAGTGTTAAGAGTGAGCCAAATCTCTTGCACGTAAAAGACACCCTTGTAGATCTTAGAAAAGAGCATAACAATGCCGCTACAAGGCAGCCGACTCGCATCCGCAAAGTGGAAAGGGGTTAAATATAAACATATAAACTTGTTTAAAATTTTAATTTTCAAAATGCCGACACCTACAAATAAATAGATGGGAGCTTAATGAACAGCGGCAACTATTACATAGATTTGCAAGCTGAAAAATATTTATGGTAAACGTTTATATGATATGAATGTATTGAGCTTTAAAATAAAACCAGAACGATTAGTTGAATGGTAACGTTTACTTTATTTGGCCTTTTTGATTATATTTGATTTGGTCTTTTTAATTTTATTTGTTTCGAGTGTGACTGGTTAGTTTTTTTTTGTAGACGAAACGCGAGGCTGCTGCAAATACAAAACTTCCAACCTGGCGTCTATCTATGATAAGTTTATTTACATATATTAAAACAGTTTCCTGGCACCAAGCTATTAATATTTGATCTTTTAGTTACTCTAAGCGGCTAACACTGTAAAACAGATATCAACAACCTCCAACATTCACGGCTAGCACTACGTTCATTGCGACACCATAGATTAAAAATTTCTTCCGTATCAATACTTTGAACTGAAATCAATGATACAAGGCCATATATTATCAACTGCCTGCCTCTGGTCTCATTCTATACATAAACTTTTGCAGCCCCTTTTTAATTTTGAAACTTTAAAAAATCAAACTTTAAAAAAGGCGAAATAGTCAAAACTTTACGTTAAGTTTAGTAATTTTAAAGATTAATCAAAAATCTAAACTATAAAATCTAAAAACGATATTAATAATTTTAAAATTTCAAGTATTTGTTGAAAATTTAACTTGAAAAATTCAAAACTTTTTAAATTCCAAAATTCTACAATTGGAAAACTTTTCACTATTTTAAAATGATATACGGACTGTACTGTAACAGTGTAAATAGAAACTAGAATAATGTATTTTTAATTCATTCTCTTTTTATATCATATAACTACTACGCATATGCGGCACTATTTGCAAGATACCTCAGGTCCTACATGAGTGGTCCTTTTTTCCACCTTCGTGTCGTTTTGTGTAAAAATAATGTTTAATAAGCCTATCGTGACATAATTATGATATAACATTGTACAATCCTAGCTCAACAACACGTACTTTCAACTGTACGTCGTGTAATTTCTAGTGAGCATATTGCATTGGTAGCTTATCATGACATAATACTGATTTAACATTGTGCAATCCTAGCTCAACAACACGTACTTTCAACTGTACGTCGTGTAATTTCTAGTGAGCATATTGTATGGTTAGCTTATCGTGACATAATATTGATTTAACATTGTGCAATCCTAGCTCAACAACACGTACTTTCAACTGAACGTCGTGTAATATCTTGTAAGCATATTGTATGGTTAGCTTATCGTGACATAATATTGATTTGACATTGTGCAATCCGAGCTCAACAACACGTACTTTCAACTGTACGTCGTGTAATATCTAGTGAGAATATTGTATGGTTATCTTATCATGACATAATACTGATTTAACATTGTGCAATCCTAGCTCAACAACACGTACTTTCAACTGTACGTCGTGTAATATCTAGTGAAAATATTGTATGGTTAGCTTATCGTGGCATTAAAGTAATATAACAGTATGCTAGTTTAGCTTTACATAGTGTAGTTTAAATACTACATACA
The DNA here is from genome assembly GCF_965363235.1 of Mytilus galloprovincialis. Classification (NCBI taxonomy): domain Eukaryota; kingdom Metazoa; phylum Mollusca; class Bivalvia; order Mytilida; family Mytilidae; genus Mytilus; species Mytilus galloprovincialis. The sequence continues at coordinate 68,973,155 of NC_134844.1, forward strand.
TTATGATAAACCTATCGTGACATTATAATGATATAACATAGTGATATCTAAGCTTTACATTTATTAATAATAAGTCAACATCATGAAGTTCAACTTTTCGTTTCATTTGTTATCCTAACAGCCGAAGAGTACGTCTAAACATTATTCAGTATCAAGTTAACATCGTGTAATGTCAACTTAACAACATGTAGTTTCAACTCAACGTTACGTGTTATAAGCATATCATCATAACGCCGTGGCTCACCACGATCCTTTCACAACATCAACACTTGAAGTTGCAAGTCAACACAACGCAGATTCAACTTTGCATTTTATTATTTAAAGTTTTCATTTTGATGATTTAATTCATCATCACGCTGTATTAACCTTACATTGTAAGCTTCAGCATAACGTTATGCAAATCTCTAATATATGACAGCTGAAGCTTTCCATAGATATATCTGTAATTAAGGACTGAAGGGTCACAGCAGTCCATTCCATTATTTAAAATATCCATTTCAGTATTCAAAAATTAACTATTTCTTATTTTTCACGCGTGTGTTGGCATTTATGTCCTCCGTAACCGAAATAATGGTCATTGCGGCACATATTGTTTGTATCCTTTTTGTTCCTCTTCCAATAAGCATTCAAAAGGTGTGTAAAGTTTTCTGTAATTAGGAGCTGGCGGGTCGCAGCAGTCCATTCCATTATTCAAAATAAGCTATTTCTTAATGTTCACGCGTTTTTCGACACTAAGGTTCTTCGCTACACCTCTAATAGGCGTTGAGGAACATATTTACTATATACATGTACCTTTTGTTCAACTATTGATAAGCTATCGAATGAGGTATAAGGTACATCTGTACTTAGTGGCTGAAGGGTCGCAGCAGTCCATTCAATTATTAAAAATGGACTATTTCTTAATATTCAGGCGTATTTTGGCATTTAGGTCCTCCTTAACCCCTGTAATGGTCATTGCGGCACATTTTATTTATATCCATTTTGTTCCTCTACCAATAAGCATTTAAAGGTGTATAAAGTTTTCTGTGAGTAGGGGCTCGCGTGTCGCAGCAGTCCATTCCATTATTCAAAATAAGCTATTTCTTAATGTTCACGCATATTTCGACATTTAGGTTCTTCGCTACTCATCTACATGTAATAGGTGTTGTGGAACATATTTACTATATACCTTTTGATCAACTATTGATAAGCTTTCGAATGAGGTATTAGATATATCTGTAATTGGGGGCTGAAGGGTCGCAGCAGTCCATTCCATTATTTAAAATATTTATTTCATTATTCAAAATTGACTATTTCTTAATTTTCAGGCGTATTTTGGCTTTTAGGTCCTCCGTAACCCCTCTAATGAACCTTGCTGCACAATCGACTTGTTATATCTATAATCAGAGGACGGAAACAGCATAGGTCCAGTGAAAATAAAAAAAGACAATGTATAGTATTTTTAATTTTTATATCTATGTTTTGGTATTCAGGTCGACCATACATTGAACCAAGGAAATAAAGTTAAAAATAGTTAGAAGTTGGTTGACCGTTATGGAATAACCGTTTCACAAATGATATCGGATATGTTCCTTACGTCGTAACTACAATCCCCTTCCCTTTTATGAATGTGACCTACCGAATTAGACTATTTACCGGATTTGTAATCACATAAGCAACACGACGGGTGCCACATGTGAAGCAGGATCTGCTTACCCTTCCGGAGCACCTGAGATCACCCCTAGTTTTTGGTAGGGTTCGTGTTGTTTATTCTTTAGTTTTCTATGTTGTGTCATGTGTACTATAGTTTTTCTGTTTGTCTTTTTCATTTTTAGCCATAGCGTTGTCAGTTTGTTTTAGATTTATGAGTTTGACTGTCCCTTTGGTATCTTTCGTCCCTCTTTTAGAAATATCTTTGTTTTGTGTGTTTGATAAATCCACTTGTATTTATACTTTATGAATTAATTTTGCGGATTCACATAACATATAATAGATAATAGAAACATCGATTGAATGAATTCTATGATTTTCAAATAGTTAAATATAAAGTGTCTACCTCAAATGTAATATTCTTAAAAATGTAGAGCTTGGAAGTTGTGTGAAGATTGAACAGGACGGTTAAATAAAAGTCCCGATTTTGTCCATGAAGTAAAAAAGAATGTACAAAAATTCAAGGCTTTGAACTACATCTGGAAAATTTACTAAAAACAAGTCACTTTGTGAAAAATCTGACTTTATTCAATGTAGAAAACCACACACATTTGTCCTAGAGTGGTATTATATAGTATTTGAACAATAAATACAAAAACAATGTAAAAATCTATCTAAAAGAAAGTTACTTTGTGAAATCTAGGACTTCATTACATTTGTCATTAGAATGGTATTTTTATACATAGGTTTTTAACAATATAGAACTGAGACAAAACTAAGATTAAAATTGAAACAGAAAAAGTACGGTAGTATGATATGCTCATATTTTGATTACTTCTAAAGATTGGTATTTGGTAAATACATGTATACGATATGAGACCAAAAAACCAGTCGTCTTTTCATTTTTCTTTGATTATGCACTTGTAATTCAACAACGGCACGAACGATTCCTAATTTAGTATCTGTTCAATAAGATGTCTTATCATATAATTTTAATATATTCCGGTCATTGTACAGGCATTTTATTATGAAGAAAGTGAAATAAAATCTTTCCAGTTAAACAGAAGCAGCGGTTTATCATGATGATGCTCCCAAATATTTTGAATGTGAAGAATACTTATCTAAATTACAGGGATTGAAAAAAAACCCAGATGTTTACATTTTTTGAGAGATATGTGCAAAAACACACTATCAAATAAATATTCTTTTCCTTTAACGATCACTAAGACTCTAGATGAACGTTTATAGTCATGAAGGCGCACATAAATGACGAGTTTATTCAGGTGAAGGACATACTCCAAAGTGGTCTATTGATTCAATGTTAAAGTTAAAAAAAATCTGTGTTTGTACGAAGAAATGTCGAACGACAAACTGTAGCCGCATTCTTAGCGAGTGTATAGTTTGCCAAAATTTATGCAAACGTTACAAGCATAAGTTAGAAACAAATGATCGTATGCTCGTTGACTTGTATGTATCGTTTGTGTTAGAAATAAATACACTCTTTAAATATATAAGTCTGCATTTGCTGTGATCAACAGGAAAACTGAAACGATTTTTGTACGTTTAAAGTGACACGTGTTATTGGCATGTTTATTTTATCTAAGTGATACTATGAATATACACAGTTAACCCATTTTCTTAGAATGAAATTACCACCAAATTGAATAAACATGAAGAAAGTGCGCACGAGTTTAAACCCTACATATGATACTCGTTTTTGAGAGGATAACAGATCGTAAGTTAAGAGTTCAAAGTTATGATATAAGTTTTCTGAAGTCAACACAGTGGTCAGTGAATTCTTTAAAAATAATCTACAGTAAGAACAATAGACTGTCATCAGAGAAATGAGTTAAATATTGATTACCATTCGTTTGATGTGTTTTCGCCTTTTGATAAAGGACATTCTATTTTAATTTTTCTCTGGAGTTTAGTATTTTTTTGGACATTGTATAATTATTCACGCCATTTACGAATATAGTAAAGTAGCCACAATTGAAAAATAACAAGTGGGAATATCAAAATAGCAGCAATAAACTTTGACTTAAAGTAGTCACGAAGTTTGCGGTATAATTCAATAATGGATACAAACAAAATTAACCAAAGTAATATTAATATTTTGTGTGCCTTACTTAAGCTTGCTACCGCAAACATTGAATTTCTGTCAACATCATGTTCAACATCATGTTCAACATCATGTTCAACATTATCAATATTTTCCTCAATCTGCTCAACATTTTCCCGTCTTTCTTCGACATGCTCATTATTATCTCCTCCCTGAATGACGCAATGATCATTGCCATTTAAATCCGATTGTTCGGCGTTAGGGCTACAGAAGTTAGGGGGAAAGGTGTTTAGGCGACCGTTGTGTACGCGATTGGTATCACAAGAGATATATCTCGTAGGAGATGACATTCTCATAGCTTTTAAATACCAACCGCGAGGTGATGATTTGCAAGAAGAGGGTAACGCCAATTGTTGGTTCCTCTGGCATCTATTTTCAATATTTGATCCGTAGAAATTGCAACATTCGTTTTTAGTTTTATTGTTTTCAGAGTATAACTGTGTATCACATCTCATTACGTTGTTTTTGCATAATTGTTTAACGTGTCCACATTGTGAATAACGCCCAGGTACATCTGAAGATTTTGAAGCCGAAACATCTTCAGGGATGGTGGCGTCTGCTTCTAGTTTTATATTAGCATGTTTTATATTATGTGGTGGATGATTTTGTTTTCCTTGATAAAAAATGAGTTCTGCAAGTTTTTGATTAAGAAAAGGATGCTCATTTAGAATTAAAACAAATTCTTTCACAGTAACGTTCTGTAAGACACGTAGATAGTAAATAATTACTTCATGTGATGGAATTACAGAAATATTCTGCATGCCGTAGGATACAACTGTACCTCCAATAATTGAATAGGGGAGTGGTTGCTGTTTATTTAGTTGAATAACTGACGCCTTTACAGGTTCAATCACTCTTTCATTAAAAACATTTGGAACCAAAGCTATCGCCTCCTGTACATGCCAAGTAAAACTGCCTGCACGGTAATCCAGACTTCTTGTCATTATACAACTTATCCGCTCATCAAACCGCGTTTTGCTGAATCTTTTGATAACCTTTAAGAGAAATATTCATTACAAATCACAATTTTATACAAAGTAAGACAAACGTTTCCTATTTAGACAAAATTCTCAAATGCTTGGTACGTAAGTCGTTTTAATTTTTAAAAAGATGTTTCTGATTGATTGTAAATTGTTATGATGGTCAATGACAATTTTACTGAGTCTGATTTTTCTATATTGTTTCTTTTTTACGAAAAATATTGGGTTTAAAAGTAAAACATACATTAGATTGAGAATGGAAACGGTAAAGGTGCCCGAGATACATCAACCACATAAAAGAGAAGAAAAAACGCCCCTAATGGGTCTTTAAATCATGCACCCGCTGGAGGGTTTCAATTGGTTCATATACTGATTCAGTGGAAATGGACGTCACTAAAAATCCGTTTTTTCCACTTAATTTTGTAACTTATCTTATCAAGAGAAATAAAAAGTGTATATCAGTTGTATATATTAAACTGACCCACATCTTTTTAATTAGAACAGAGAATGGAAACGGGGAACATGACATACAGATACTTACCGACAAAATGTCCCAAATGGGCATATTTACAACCTATTAATACTCAACAAACTTAAATTCGACTTTATTTTAACTAAGACAATGTAAAAAATAATTATTAAACATTGATTTTTCGCGCAATTGATTTCGTGAACGTTTTGTCGTCGCATACAATTGTGACACCACATAATTATGTACATCTGATAGTGTTGCTTGAATAGATTGTCTTCAAATTACATTTATTTTTAGTTGCTGTCCAACTGATAAGACTGATTAGACCATTTTTGTGAAATTGAACATCTTCCAATTGTCAACGACAATTTATCTTTAATTGAAAACAAATAAATAATAAACATTCATAAATAGTAAGGTTTGTGTCATTATTTTTTCTCGTTATCTATATGATCTAGGTTGAATTACCTTAATCAAAGTTTGCGATATTTCATCAAATTCATGCACATTTAGTTCCTTGACTTTTGCGTGAGTCAGTGCATTCCTGTAGAACTTTAATCGGGCAACGTCAGCTCCATCACTAATTTCATGCTCGTGAGGTTTGTTATCAAAGGTAGAAGTATGTGGTTTTTGTAATCCAGTGTTTCGTAACACTAACACCATTAACGTCAAGTCCATATTCATGGACGAAACAGTGCCTTCAAAACAATTATAATAAATTATGATTTGTTACAAGCCTCTTAACGTTGAATGATGTTAATCTATTTCATACATTACATTGAACACCAAATCGGAGAACTTACCTTGTTTGTATTGGATACCAAAGCTTCATAAAATGCCGTACAAACAACGGCATATTGCTGGCTCATCTTCATGTTCCACTAAAGAATTGTCTATTAGATTGACTAAAATTCTGTCTGCAGTGAAAGAGGGTCTTCAGAAATACTGTGAAACTGTTTACTCGCGTAGTGGTATTAACCATATGTGGATTCTTAAAAATTCTAAAGAACTTCTAGACAATTTCAAATCTCGGTCTCTTTCTGAAATAAGTTCCATCAAAACTTTTGATTTTTCAACCCTGTATACCACCATTCCCCATGTAAAATTGAAAAATCGCCTAAAAGAAATTATCCACAATGCCTTTCAACATAAAAATGGTAGCATACGCTATAAATTTATTACTTTGGGATTTCATAAAGCACATTTCGTTAATAGTGACAAACAAAAAGGTAAATCATGCTACACAGAAGAACAAGTAGTCAGTATGCTGGAGTTTCTTATCGACAACATATTTGTTGAGTTTGGAGGTAGACCTTTCCAACAAGTTGTCGGCATTCCTATGGGAACAAACTGTGCGCCTCTTCTTGCCGACCTCTTCTTATTTTCATATGAATCGGAGTTCCTCCAGACACTTGTCAAAAACAAGATGATCAAAGAAGCCAGATTATTTAATTTCACTTTCAGATATATTGATGATGTTCTTTCCTTAAACAATCCGAACTTTTCTGATTGGGTTCCATTAATATATCCCCCAGAACTCGAGATTAAAGAAACAACAGACACGGCTTCCTCCGCCTCATTTTTAGACTTATATCTCGAATTTGACTTACACAGTCATCTCAGTACCAGAATCTATGACAAACGAGACGATTTTAATTTCGAAATTATAAATTTCCCCCACCTTAGTAGCAATATACCAACTTCACCTGCGTATGGGATATATATTTCTCAACTTATTCGATATTCAAGAGCTTGCAGCTCCTACTCAGACTTTGTAAAACGTCATCAGTGTCTGAGTAGAAAGTTGATGAACCAGGGGTATGTCAAAGAACGTCTCGTCCTTTTTCTAAAAAAGTTCATCGGAAGGTACCAAGACCTTGTTGATAAATATTCCGTATCAACTTCTCAAATAATACACGATGGTCTTGATGTATAGATTTTGCGTACTGATGTTGTGTATCATCTTAACAACATGTTTTATTGTTCTTTTATTTGTTTTTGTTCTATTATTAAGATTACTTTTACTGTTGAATGGTTTTATGTGATATCCGTTTGACGTGGCTCGGTACTTATACATCTCGTCAATGTGTTTGTATTGGCTTTCATTTTTTGGTGATTTGTTTTGTATATGTGACTCTTTGTTTAAAAGATCCCGTCAGTATGATATTTGTCTATAATATGTCATTATGATATATTTCTATTATGAATTACTATATATGTTGAACCACAAACGTCAAAATCAAACAATGGCGTAGTGGAATTAACAATTTTTGGATTCTCATAAATTCTATGTATAACTTTTGGACTAGTTTGAATCTCGGTCTATTTCTGTAATTTATTCTTACATACTTTTGATTTTTTAACCCTGTATGCGTACATTGCCTATGAAAATTTTAAAATTGTTTGTATTCACATTGAACGACAAATTTATGTGACGTATATAATTTTTCTAACGTCAGACACTCAAATCAATCCATGTGTTCTTAGACAGTAGATGTTTTTGTGTCCTGTTAAATTGTTTCTTTTAAAAGTTTTGGATTCTCATAAATTCTATGTATAACTTTTGGACTAGTTTGAATCTGGTCTATTTCTGTAATTTATTCTTACATACTTTTGATTTTTTAACCCTGTATGCGTACATTGCCTATGTAAATTTTAAAATTGTTTATAATCCTGGTACTTTTGATAACTATTGTATGCACATTGAACGACAAATTTATGTGACGTATATAATTTTCTGACGTCAGACACTCAAATCAATCCATGTGTTCGTAGATAGTAGATGTTTTTGTGTCCTGTTAAGTTGTTATACGATGATGACTGATGTACCCATATTTTGACTATTTTATTAATTGTGACTGTTTATTTAACGCATCATGTAAATGTAGCGGAATTTGATGAGACTGTTATTAAAGTGAGAGGGTTAGCGCTATAAAACCAAGTTTAATCCACCATTTTCTACATTTGAAAATGCCTGTACCAAGTCAGGAATATGACAGTTCTTGTCCATTCGTTTTTGATGCGTTTTGTTTTTTGATTTTGCCATGTGATTATGGACTTTTCAAATTGATTTTCCTCTGAGTTCAGTATTTTTGTGATTTTACTTTTTTTCATCTAATTCAGAAAAATTCCCACCCCCCCAAAAAAAAAATGAATATAGAAATTGTCTTATCAAATTTAATATCATTGTCTGCTCTTGATTTGATAGGGATATGTTTTTCACTTTAACTAAACTTGTGTTTAGATAGTATAATATTTAGATTTCAAGTTTAATCTTTTTTGTTGTATCGTAAAGGATCATTGGTATATAACTTTTTTTTTTTACCAAAATAGTTTTGCAACATGCTCACTAATGCTGATCCGAAAAGGACAACCGATATAATACCTTAATAAAGGTAACATATGTAACGGCATTCTGAGCAAAAACATATCATGTTTTATCTGCTTTTTGACACCCATGTTCAATATACATTTACTTTATTATTCCTAAATTTAATCCACTGAGGGTGTTAAACCTGCGCTCCTGATTAAAAAAAAAACCAAACTTAGATTGTTGTGTACTTTTATGAAAATCTGCGATCCAATGTCTGCTTCCAGATCAAAGATATTACGTCATCTTTGAATTTGCGATAATACGAGCCACGCGTTAATTAAAGATGAAAATCAACCGTCTTCGAAAATTATAAGTCCTGTACAAATTATGGAAACAGTGCTATCGCTTTTTTTTTATTATCAACCTTATTCTTGGAATTTTCAAATTTAATGTTGGAACTATCAAACTGAAATTGGGCCGCTGTGAAACAGTACACTATTTCTTGATGTGCGTTACTACAACTATGTTTTATATAACATTAACTAATAATAAAGTCTTGGGTCATAGTAAAGTTTATTACACATCAATTTTGTCAAACCTACATTGAATTTTATGACTCTTTGACAGAAGTTTTTTAATGATTAATGTCTTAAAAAAATCAGAAAGTAGTTTTTTTTTTCTTTTTCAGTTGACAGACGGACTTATCTTTTCGCAATTAACAGACAGTCTGGGATTATCATGTTTACATAATAAATTTGTAAACCTTCAGAGATTATCATAAAACTTGGATAGAAGTTAATATTGCAGATTAACAAAAAAAAATATTTTCCCGTTTGAATGGTTTTACACTAGTAATTTAGGTGGCCCTTTATAGCTTTGCTGTTCGCTGTGAGCCAAGGCCCTGTGTTAAAGGCCGTATTTTGACCTATAATGGTTTACTTGTATAAATTGTTACCTGGATGAAGAGTTGTCTCATTGGCACTCATACAACATCTTCCTATATATACTTAAGAAAATGTGGAATTTTTTAAAAACCTGTAATGAACCGATAGATGGATTCTGTTTTTGTGGAACGTAATCCATGGATCCATTGACTAATTTTCATAATACACCTGAATATCTTTGAAAATTAACTACTTAATGTCATTAACGAAATTTGCCCAAAAAGGGGTCTTGATAGAGTGTGACTCCCTTTATACATATTTTAGAGTATAAGGTTTGAACATTTTCATTTTTCACTCAAACCAATGACCACTAGATGCCAAATTAACACAATATGAATAAATGTAGTGAATTTTTTCAGACATTAAATCACCCCTAGTTTTTTGGTGGGGTTCGTGTTGTTTATTCTTTAGTTTTCTATGTTGTGTCGTGTGTGCTGTTGTTTGTTTTTGTTTTTCATTTTTAGCCATGTCGTTGTCAGTTTGTTTTAGATTTATGAGTTTGACTGTCCCTTTGGTATCTTTCGTCCCTCTCTTCTTTTAGCATAGAAGATACACAAATTAGAAGTATGTTGTAACAATGCATTGATGAATTTTTAATGACAGAAATTGTCTCCATAACTCGTTTGCTTCATGGAACTCTACTACCAGTGGATGCTTTAAACTGGACCCGATTGGGGCCCTCAAACCATCCCCGATGTTTGGGCGTACACTTGAAAATAGCCTAGCTACGCCACTGACTAAGAGCCAATACATACAATAATTTTGTGTTTTATAAATTAGTGCCTTCAATTAGTAAAAGTCGTCACAGAACAGTCTCATTTTCATACCGGTATTCGAAATGTCTCGTTTAGCTATCACAACAAATATGTCATAATAACATGACAGAGAGTTTTGTTTCGGAATATTCTAGATAAATATACAAAAATCAAATTTTAGACAATGTACCCTTCTAAGACTGGAAATGGCTAGTCACATATAGTTAACGGCGTTTTTCTCACAATGACGTTCTACCTCCATAAGCCTGAATATGTCGTGGCTGGTCACATATTTGGTATCTATATTTATATGAATATATACCAACAAATACCTCTACTTATATACAATATTTCAAGATCTTTCAATTATGAACCATGCATGCTAATATAAGCATTAAATGTGTATCATAATTCATAATTTCATGAGCTCAATTTGGAATTTGAAAGGTGCACAGATGCAGGGACTAAGTACCAATGTAAATATAAAATCAGTGATTGATTCGAATACTACTATTGGTTATTAATATAAGATTTTACATACAAACATATTTATATAAGATAGGTACATCAAATCAATATAAATTTATGAAAGAACATTACATATCAATACATAATTTTGATTGAAAGGTGTCATTTTTTATAAAAAAAATATTTTTGGGATATCAACGTATACCCATAAATAGGAAGCTACTTCCTTTTTATGTATACACTCAGAAACGTCAATATAAACAAGACTTTCGATATACTATGAAAATTTAATGTTGATTCCAAATTGATTTTAAGATTAAATTTGGAATTTCCAAATCTATTATATTTTATGCAGAAAACGAATAGATATATCTTTTCTTTTATTTTTCCTTCAAACCATCGACTTTTATCTTGGAATTCTCAACTTTAATATTGGAAAAACCAACTTTAATCTTGGAATTCTCAACATTAATATTGGAATAACCAACTTTAATCAAGGAATTATCAATTTTAAACTTGGAATTACTATCTTAATCTCGGATTAATTAACTTTGATTTTGGAATTATCGACTTAAACTCGGAATTTCCAACTTTTATCTTATGGCTATTTTTTTTAACTGTTAAAGATATAAATATATTTATGTATCGAAAGTCTTGTATATTATCAATTAGCCTGGTATAAACGAAAGACAGGGGGTTTGGGGTTGTAACCTCATATTAATGGGTATACGATATGCCAAAAACATGGTATGTTGATATGCATTGTTCTATTATTACTTCATGTTACTTTGGGGGATATTCCACATATCTTATATACATATGTTTCTTTTAGAAATCTTATATTAAAGGCCAATTGTGGTAATTGAATCATTCAGAGACTTTGCATTTTTATTTCACTCTCTTCTCCCAACCATCACCACCACCATCACACACCCCAAAAACCGTTGCTAATGTCAAATTCTAAACATTCATTTGTAATTATGTATGCAGTACATCCATTTATTATTGATATTTCTGTATGGGCGGATGTGCATCGATGATCACAATAGCCTTCACAAACAAAAAGTAAAGTAAAGCACATCATACTAAAGTCCATTGTTTGGCCGAGGCGAGAGTCCACTGATCAAAATTCACGACGTACTAAATTCAGAGAAAACACAACGATTAAAGGATGGTCATAATACGCTTTCATACTATAACATTGCATTTGATATATATCAGAAAAACAAGCATGTTGACAGAATAATGACAAACTGTGTGATGACATGATGCAAAAAACAGAAATAGCCAAACTCGACTTGCAAGCAAATGAATGGACATTTGTTTGTTCGGCATACATACTAGAGCTTTTTAGAGAAAACATAACTTTGATGATCCAAATTATATGTCATTTATTTACCATATCTCGGGTATAAAGTTGCATATTCTTGTCTGCTTGATCTAAATTTTATGTACCCCTGCAAACGCCGTAAGTTTTCTTGTAATGTTGTTGGTGGAAGCCATTCATCAAATTTTAACCGAAGGGCTGCTGTTCCAATATCAACCAGTAGTTCAGCACGTTTGAAACGATCTCCTTCCTGGCTTAGTGCTGCCATGCCTGATGACGTCGACACTGACAGAAATATAATATGTCACCTAAAGACACGAAAGAAACACAATTGTATATTTGTCAGAGAACAATATAAACTATAAGTAAGATAATTGAGTCAGTTAGTAAGAAAATAAATAAAAAAAAAACAATGTTATTGTAAAAATGAGATAACAAAGCATTACACTAATGACAAAATGCTATTAATTTATCAAATACTGTAAAGCTTACTTGATACTCTACTTACAAGTTAGGAAATATAAATGTAAGACAAAAATCGAATTTGAATTTGTTCATCTTGTCATTAACTTTTGTTGTACACTCCACAGATTAGATTTTTTGATTGGTATTTTGGACATGTGCTCATTACATTTTAGACTGATAACCTATGTCTGTTTTTTTTATAATTGAGAGATATATAAAGGGAGGTAGACATTTGGCTCTAAAATGCACTTTTAAACTTAACAACATTTTATATATCAAAATTATCCCAGCTGTCCTAGTCATTTCTTTGTATAGTCTGTTGTTCTGGACCGTATATTTACATGAATATGCTTTGTGATAATTTGATCTGTTGGTTGCCGTCTCCTTGAAATATATTACTATGGATTCATTAATGTTTGTGGGTACCAATTTAAGAGTATTAAGGAAAACCTGAATATTTATAGGTATTCGATTTCGGGATTTTTCCCAAAATCTGCATACAAGCATATATTATTGTTATTTGTTTAATATCTAAATTCGTTGTTTACATGTAGCAACGAAATTCACGAAAATTGGTATCCCACAAATACTAACGAATCCATTAAGGAATACGTAGCGGGTTATTTTACAGTGTGCGCCACATTTTTTTGTTATTTCGAATAGGCAGAAAAAATATTACAATAATTTCTTATAATTTAATTATTGATTCCATTTTAAACCAGAGTAAATCATGAAAATACGTTGATGACGTCACGGTCAATTATGACTATGAGCTGATAAACAAATCGACGTCAGCCGATCAGAAGACACGTTACATCTAAAATTGAATTATCAGTAAATAATTAGGAAATAAATTTAACAACGCACAATCAAAATGAAATGTAGGAGGGTTGGATGGGTTCCCTAATTTCTGTTTTATTTCCTTCTGTGTTTTCTCTCTATCATGTCTATTGTACCCATTATTCTAGATTTTTTTTTATTTTAGTACCAAATTAATCTCTATTCTTCATATTTTAACACCAAATTAATCTCTATTCTTTGTATTTTAAAACCCATTATACTCCTTTATTTTACAATTTTGTCTGTATTTTATTGGCCATTATTCAACGCATTTTGCCTAATATTTTCTGTAATCCTCATCCTGACCCTCACACACGATTCAACTTAGAAAAGACTGTGATGCAATATGTGAGCTATTAGCGCGGATCATATATTTAATTCCAAATTGTTAACAGAATCATTTCTTGATATCTTACCAATTCCCATGATATTATCATTAAGAACTAGAAGATACTATTTTCCGTGATGGTACAATTTTGTGACTAATATTCCCCAGACTGCTTATTGCAAACTTCTTCAGATTTAACTGTAAACTCATGAAGACGCTTAAATAAAAATGCAAAGCATTCAGCTCCAGCAATTTCAAAAGGTTTTATTTAAGAACTAAACTCTGTTCAAACCTTTACTAAGGAGTCCATATTATATTACATTGTTCATTTATTGATAAGATTATAATATATTTGAAATGGTTGAGTAATTTTACTACTTTTGCTGATTAAAAGTCCAACTGGTTGTCATACCTCATCCTTTAGATAAAGCCTAATATGTCAGTTTCTTAAATCATAAAATCCCGTTTCTGCACATCCGAACTTAAACAAAGATCAACACAATATTTTCTTAAAATCTAAATACCATATTACTCCACCGATGTTATTATAATGAGTCGCATCGTGAAGTACCGTTAATATAAACATAGAGAGCGGACTGTTTTGTTAAATTTAGCTGCTTTCAAAAGATTTATTATATAAAGATGTTATGCAAGAAGACACACTAGAGCGTACAAGTATACTTTTCTTTTCATTGTGATATCCAACATAAACTATTGTAGAGCTAATATATCATATCAATGCCGCCTGTTTACACGCGTTTACATGTCTTATCTGTATAATGAACCTGCCGAGTAGCGTATGTCTTTTAACCTTGTTACAAAACCCAATATTACCTAACGAATATTTGTTGTAATGCCCAACAAGTCATGCAGATGTATCAACAGTTTTGTATGCTGCAGGAAGGTACATTTATTCAATTAATTCAGTGAACTAGTATACATCTGAGTTGGAGTGTTTTATAATAAGACAAACCAACCTATTTAGAAATGTAGAAAGACTTCCAAATGTGTCATCATTATTATGTTTTTAATTATACCCCTTTGAGTTTTAGCCATTCTGGATTTTCAACCTTAACCGCTAAAATGTTGTTCAAGTTTTTTTTTATAACAGGTTTTATATTTAAATCGATTAATAATAGGTTTAAACTATTCATTTTGATTAAAAAAAATCTGTTTGAAAACTTGTCAGACTTGCAAATATTATATTTAAATGATACTGAATAACGTTAAAAATCAAAACAGAGCTTAGCCTATTTGTTTCTTATCACGAATTTTCAAAAAATATTTTAACCAAATTAACAAATTCATTCAAAAGACATGTTTAAATGATCAGTTATGTACCAACATGACGACTATTATATGTACTTACCACTTATAAATCGTTCAACTTTAAAAAACAAAATCATATTAAAATATCTAAAAAAACAGGTTAAAGCTATTCATTTTGATTTTTTAAAATGATCTTTCATTACTTGACAAAATTCCTTATATTATATAAAAAAGTACAAATGAAACAAAAGATAAGGTAATTATTTAACTCTAATCACTTATTTCTTTTAAAGCATGTCACCAAGAGATACGATTTAAAATGAAAGGCATATTCAAAAGATAAACTACGAAATAAAAATCAACATGTTGATTGCTATTGAATCAACTCTCCACCAGAGACAAAATTCAAATCTCCAATTAATTTTCTGATCCGGAACTTGCGTTTCCAATTATGATTCACTTGGTAGGGGATTTGTACTTTAAAAAAAAAACCCAAAAAAGCAAGAGTAGTTATCAACACTAAAATATACAGGAAGCAACCACCAGATCATTAACAATTATATAACATTACAGATGCGTTCAAATTGTCACAACCACAACTCCTTCCTCTACGCGATGCATGTGACCCGCTGAATAAGACTTGAGCGACACAATAGATACCACACATAAAGCAGAATCAGCTTATTCTTCCGGCGTACCTGAGTTTGATGAAGAACTTGTTGTTAAGTTTTCAATGTTGGGTGTAAGTACTTCTATTGCTGTGCATGTACTGATTTATGTCATGGATAGATACCACATATCAATTTGGATACAAATCCAATAAACTATGTCCCTTTGACTGTTATAATCATGGAGTATAATCAATATTCAGGTATCCGGTTTTTTTATAAATTTTTTTTCATGATTTGAAAATAATTCAAGTTATTATTTTCGTTTCGTAAATCTTTTCCTGATATTGCAGAAGAATATTTTGTCAAGTTATATCAACGTATTATTTTTGAATATTTATTCATAAACTTGATAACATACTGTTATTGATGGAATTTTAAAAAAATATTCGTGTTCTATTAATAACTTATAAATCGTTCAATTTTTTTTTAATTTTTTTTTTATAAAAATAGAATTTCTATTTGAATATCTAAATAACAGGTTTGAGCGATTCAGTGAACTTTTAAATGACATTTATAATTAAAACCCATCATACAACTCACAGAGTGTGTCTCATATTGCGGAAGTATTGTTATGATTACCCTCAGACATACTTTGAAAAAGGCTATTTGAAAAAGTAACTTTTAACTTTTATACAAAATGGTTCTGAAGAATATCTTGATAACTATATTCAAGCAGCTGTCATTTATTTTGTGTAAAGTCTGGATTAAAAACGAGAGCCAGATGTTAATAGATAAAACAGGAATCACTAGTCTCTCATAATAAAGCACTTACATATAAGCATTATCAATGTCGTTAATCTCTTATTTTTATTTTAAAAAGAATTTTGTCAGCATATGATTGTTATCATAATTTATCACAGTCGGTAGCTCTTGTAAAAAAGACTAGAGGTAATAGAAAATTAATAATTTTTTATAATTCATTTGGTAAAAAGTAAATATGGTTAATGAGAGCGTATAAGAATTATATTGAAAATATTTACTTACGTTTTGATGTCGTCTTTTCAAAATACCATTACGTACTACATTGTTACCAGACATATATAGATCACGATTTTGATTACTAACGAACTTCTGTCAAAATATTTAAACGATTAGTGTATGCTATTCATCAAGGGGTTTTTAAATGTCTATTCAACATTTGATAAACTTCCAAAAAGTATTTAAAATGACACGCAATACTTATAAAAATAGTAACAGGTCAATGTTCTTTTATTGCATAATACAAAAAAAACATTATAAACACAATGTAGCTACTAATGTCAAATATAAACACTGAAGAAAGTGTGGAGACATTATGTATAACGTTAATGCATAAAGAAATTCGATTTTTGTAACAAGATATTTGTGAAGCATCATTAATGCGAATGAGTTGATATTTAGATTTTAAACCACATGCATGCATACAAAAGAAGTTCATATTATTTCATCTGAAGACAGCGGAACATAACCTAATATAACAACTATGTCACTTGAAGGGATGGGTTATTTAAGAATCTTATGGTGTTTTATACATCTCAATCTGACAGATTCACTCGTGTATCTAACTATGTATTTGATTTCAACGAAACACATCTCTGTATTACTGAAAAATTATTACACCAGGGTTTTCGATATCACAAACTGGAAAAAAACATTTATCATCGGTAAAACATGTACAAGGACATCATTCGTAAATACAAATCAACATGTAGATTTCTTATCATGTCAGTAAATGCTAGTAGTCCTTTATCAATTTATGTACCATTGTCATTTTGCTTACTTTCTTCTGTTACCTATTCTGTCATTTGACTGGGACTTCTTTTCAACGGAGTTTTACTGTGCGTATAGATATGTTTTTCTTAATTCTACATTGGCGAGAGGTATAGAGGGAGGTTGGAGATCCCGCAAAATATGTTTAACCCCGCTGCATTTTTGCGCCTTTCCCAAGACAGGAGCATTTGGCCTTTGTTAGTCTTGTATGTTTTTTCAATTTAGTTCAATTAAATGTTTTCACTAAACTAGTACACCATTTTATTTAGGGACCAGCTGAGGACCACCTCCGGGTGTGGAATTTTCCCGCTGCGTTGACGACCCATTGGTGATCTCCGGTTGTTATCTGCTCTTTGGTCGGGTTATTGTCTTTTTGACATATTCCAATTTCCATTTTCAATTTTACTAAGTTATGAATTGACCGCAAGAAAATTATCTTGAAAGTATTAAACTTACTGCAAGGAATACGCCTTCAAAATGATTGCCCTAGAGACTGTACATATATATTTTTTAAGACGATGTTTAGATCGAAATGAACGTTTCAGAATTGGTTTGGGGAATTAGTTTACTATCAATTAATTGATTCTAATATTTACATATGAAACGTGATTTATATTTTACGGCCGCTAGTTCGTCGAGTTTTGCAAGTTGGACAATTAATGAATAAGATGCTCAATGTTTTGTTTCTTTTATTAATTTAAAGGCTTATCTTGCCCAAACAGAATTCGCCTAAGCTGAATAGTTGCATCTCTTTCAAAACATGTGTAGGGTTAAGAGTTCAAGAGAAGTCCGAGTCTGATGTCAGAAGATGTAACCAAAGAAAATAAACAAAATGACAATAATACATAAATAACAACAGACTACTAGCAGTTAACTGACATGCCAGCTCCAGATTGCAATTAAACTGACTGAAAGATTATGATTTCATCATATGAACATCAGGCACAATCCTTCCCGTTAGGGATTTAGTATCATACCATCATAACATATATGAGAAGAACATAACCCGTGTCATGCCAACAACTGGTTTTTAAATAAATGTATTTAGTTCCGATGCAAAGACCCTATAAGTGAATCAAAATAATAGTATGACTTTGGGTTAGTTTGTGTTTATATGGGACTGTTGACCTTGATTTGATTATCAAGATATTATGGTGTGCAAACTTTTGTAAGTTCGTGTTAATCTATTTGTTTTCGTTTGTATGAGGATTGTTGATTTGTTTGTTAGTCATGTTGGAAATCTTTCTATTGATTTTTTGTATCTTCTTGTTTTATTTCCTTTACGTTTATTGTCTCCGTCTATACATTTACATTAAATTACTATTATTTATTGTTAAAATTTTGTTGCAAAAAGTTCATGCACATTCAAAAGAATGAAAAGGATAAACATTGGTTTACCAGGAGATAAGTGAGACTGCATAGTAGACGTTCTCTATGTAATTCAAAGAACCCTTGATTTTTTATTTATTAAATCTTGAAATTACGGGGGGGGGGGGGGTTGTTTCGTAACATACCTATAATTGACATTATCTAAGCCGAGCTTATCTCCTGGTATTTAGGATTTTGCATTTTCTTGCTGGTTTGTTGCCATTTTTCTCTCCGGCCTGTTCATGTGTTTGAATATTTCTTTTTTATCCTATTTCTTTTTATTTAGTTTTTCCTTAAACATTTTGTTAAAAGTATATATACATGATTTAAATCAAATAAAAATTACGTCATCTATGCTTTCACTAAATGTCATCCCTATCATATCAAACAACGTACGAAAGTGAAAATCATTTAGGACATACGATTCCGAAAGGTTATATCACATTAAAAAAGAAAAATATTGATGAATAAACTCATTATAATTACCGAGCTTACAAATATTGCATGACATAATTGCTTGTCATCTAAAAAAGACTCCTTACTGACGCTAGAATAAAATAAGAAAAAAATGACAAATATAATAAATTTGAAGAGTATTAAAAACATAAAATTAAGAATCCACCGATAAGGTTTAAGTTTTGCCATGACTGATAATAAATATAGCCAAAATGATAGAAACCTAAAAAATAAATAAATATTTCTGGGTGTTGCAATGGACAACTTTTATCGAAAACAAACAATTAATATATTATTTTATCTTTTTGAAGCACAAACTGTTCTAAAGATATGTCGAATAAAAAGTATATCAATTTTGAACTTACTGTTATTTAAGTAGACCTTTCAAAAATTGACACACTTTCAGATTTCCACAATTCTAATTTTATATTCAAACTCATTGTTATTTCCGAAATTTTGCTCTGAAATTTCAGTGTAACAATTTTCTATCTCACGATACTAACCTAGCTGTAAATGTTTTTTTGTTTGTCAAGTAGAGTGATAATAAGTTGATGTCATAAACCGACGTCCATTGTGTTCACTAGGAATATAATAGTAGACAGAGTTTTAAATATTTCGACCACACCGGACAAAATAGGACATGAACTATCCTTTTGGTTTTCATACGACCATAGTTTATCTATAAATAATATTTGAAAATTCAGGGATAGCTCCTTTTTGAATCATAGTTTCTAAATTTGATTTTGTAAATTATATCATCATGCATAATGAAAGGTATGGTTAGTAGTTCATAAATGTAAACGTTTAGTAACAACTGTATCTAAAAAATAAGTTACTCTTCGTTTGGTAACAGCTTTATAATTATACGAGTTAAGACAATCTTTTTTTTTGTTTTAAAGCTATAATATACGATGTAGTTAATGTATCCTGTCTGTTGAAAATACTAAATACATGTAATTTTAAACGGAAAATGGATGTTACATGTGTATTGCCTCAGTGCATATCCCTTTGAATTATTCTAGAAGATAATCTTGTTCAGTGTTATTCCATGTGGCGTTTGGCAAACTGACTTTGCAATATACAAATTTCGATTTTGGATATCAGTATTAAGGCACTAGGACAAAAGTACATTGGTATATAGTCATTGAATTTTAATTTTTATTTACAAATTCTTAGTAGAAAACATCAACAAAGTATATTTATAGTCGATATGTCATTGCTTTCACACTAAAATAACCTTTTTTTTATTATCACACAAGAGTCAATAACTGAAATTTTAACAATGTAAAATCAGAAAATTGAAAATTCATACGATCACTCAAATACGTTTTTGGATTGAAAAAATGCTCATTAGAAGGTTGGGTATCCAAATTTAAAAGGACAATTTGCTGGTGATAGATGTCAGAACGCACATTTCATATAAATGACTTAGAAATGTTGGCTCCATTTTTCATTTAGAGTCACATGTTCGTATACATTCAGACAATACAACTGCAGTAACTTACATTATGAAATAGGAAGTATAACCTCATTGACAGGCTTGCTACAGATATTTGGGCTTTGTGTTCAAAATAGGTTAATTTGAATTGATCCCGGCTTAGTTTATTCCTTGAACAGGAAATTCTGATGCTTATCTTATGTTTAAAAATTTTACAGATTCAACAGAATGGCAACTAAAAGTAAAAATCTTTGAAAGAATTTGTAATCATTTCTTTGTTCCAAACATTAATTTGTTTGTATCCCGTTTGAATTTTCAAATCTTTAGATTTTTTAATCTTTTGACCAACAAGCTGACCATTCTTAGATGATTTTACTTTTTCGTAAATTAACACCATATATTTTCTCCCTTTTTTCTTTGTTAGGGAGAATTAAAATAAAAATTATTAGTGACAAAGTTGAGAAGGCTATTTTGATTATTCCTTTTTGGTCTGCTCAGAGTTTGGTTTCTTTCCTAAGACCAAATATACTTTCTTTGCCAGTTTAACTGCCTTATCATAAAGTTTAAGCAACGAGGCTGCATGCAGGAGAATGCCATCCAAGGATGTTATTACTTTTTTTTTATTTTTGAAAAACCGCAACTATTCATATTTAGCATGTCCAGTCTTATTCTGATATCAACAGGACAAAGAAGTCATATCCAAAATTATAGAAATATTCATATTCAATAAAAAAAAGCCCATTTTTAGCAATTAAGTTGCAATAAACCTTTTTTTACGATATTACACAAGGCAAATTTGTTTTATGCTTGCTAATTAAAGACATCATTTAACCCAATTTAAATCAATATTGCGATTTTATTTCTTAAACGGTAAACAATTAGATTAAGAAAAAAAAATCTGATTAAAAAAATCCGTGTTATCGATAAAAAAGTTATAACCCCGTTTTTTTTAACGATTATTAAACGAAAATGAAACAAAATTAATAGTACTCATTTTTCAATCAGAATTTTGTCTTTATCTAATTGTTTACTGTTTAAGAAATAAATTTATTTTGATTATTATTATAAGAAAATAGTTTATGACATTTTAACTGCTAAAAATATTTTTTATTGAATATGAATATGTTTATAATGTCGGTTTCGACTTCTTTGTCTTATAACATTCCGAATAAGGTTTTTTTTCTAGCTTGAAAATTGATATCAAACTCACGCATATCAATGTAGGTTGGACTGAGGACCACACTTGGGTATTTAGATGTTACACATGCTATAGAACATATTTGTTTCAAAAAGATGCAGTTGAAATGATGATCTACACATACCCCAGACTTAATAAAACAATCAAAGCTTACCAATTTGAGGGGGATGTCCGCTCTTATAGATGTATCTGCACTTTCTAAGACTTCAAAACGAAAGTTTAAAAAGTAAATAGTTGGTTTTTTTTTAGTAGAAGTACAACATAGATATACCATGGCGTACATATTTGAGTTTTTTGTGCTATATATTTACATCTAGTATTTTTCTGTTATCTTCCGTTTATATTTGTCGCTTGTTTGTTTGTATTTGTGTTAGTGTTTGTTAATGATTGGAATTTTTTTATTTGCTTTTAAGATAACATATTCTGAGAACTATTAATGAACTATTTTGATTTGTTTGTTTTAGTTTGAATGCGGCTTCTTGTTGTTGGTTGTTTGACATGTAGTTATGACTTATGTCGCATATTTATATCTTCTTGTTGTTTTAAGTAAGTTTATTGTTTTTCGTCTATGAATTTATTTTTTAAATTACTATTTGCATTTTGTTGAATTGTGTTGCAAATAGTTTATGAATACTCACAACAACAACAGTGTTCTGATCACAAGTCTATGTATTGACTTTCCAGAAGATAATCGTGTACAGTGTTGTGTCATGTGTCTTTTAACACTTCTGACTTTGCATTACTAATATTGAAGTTCTGATTCCGGATATAGTTATAAAAGCAATACGACAAACAGGTCAAGTTTTTGTTAATGATATATTGTCATTCATTTTTTTTAAATTTTCAAATACTTGATATTAAACCTCAAAACGTCATATTGATATGTCGGTGCTTTCACAATAAAAAAAACCAACAAAATTTGACTAATTTCATCATTATAAATTGACTATGATTTAAGCATTTTATAATTTGTCATCCATATAGATGTATAGAAATGTCATAAACCCGTTTTTCTACGAATAAAAAACGGGAATTAAACAAAAATAATAACATTTTTAATCACAATTTTTAATAAATCTTATTGTGTACCGTTTAAGAAATAAATCTCCTGATTGATTTAACTTCTGATAAATGATGTCTTTAATTAGCAATAATAAAATTACTTTGTTTGTTTATTATCGTAGAAAATGTAGGTTAAGTATATTTTAAATGCACAAAATATTTTTTTTTATGGCTATGATTATTCCGCAGAATGTCGGTTATGACTTCTTCATTGTTCTTTGTCCTGTTAAATTCAGAATAAGGTAGAAAAACGATGTCGAGAAGATTATTTACTGGCCTTTTCTTGATAAAAAAACCCAATGTAGATTGGATTGAGGACCATCTTTTTGAATTAAATTATAACATGTATGAGAAGCTAGAAAACAAATGAATGTATTTAAAATGGATGAAATTGAGGATTTATCTAAACCATTATCTTAATCTTTAAATTCAAAGCGTCTCTTAAATTCCGCGAATCATTTCTTATGTAGAAAATGGTGGATGGAACCTGGTTTTATAGCTAGCTAAACCTCTATCTTGTATGACAGTTGAATCAAATTCCATTATATTGACAAAGATGCGTGAAC
Source organism: Mytilus galloprovincialis (assembly GCF_965363235.1). Lineage (NCBI taxonomy): Eukaryota > Metazoa > Mollusca > Bivalvia > Mytilida > Mytilidae > Mytilus > Mytilus galloprovincialis. The sequence goes on from NC_134844.1 coordinate 68,996,575, forward strand.
AAAACAAACAGGCACAATAGGTATCAATGTCAAAAATATGGCTACATCAGTCAGTATTGTGTGATCATCTTAATCATTATAAAAACAAACAAAGAAGTACAAAATAGCACAGAAAGGCATATATTTAATTTAACAACCTCGTTCTTTGTTTTTGTATCATACGGTTTTATTTATCTTTGTAAAATCTACCTAGAAAGGATTGAAAATATTTAAGTACTGTATCCTTATCCTGCAAGACACATGTTTATATTAACAACAATTATCATGGAACAATAACACAATGATAGGATGTCTAATGACAGAGCCACGTCATATACATGTATCTCGAAAAACCAGAAAATTCATACGGACAAAGGTCCAAAATATCGTATTACCGGTGACCTTAACATTGTTAATAACACTTCCCTACGAAATGTGTTATCGAAAGGTCCAAAACATCGTGAGCCGAAATCCATCAATTGGAAATAGAACTATAAAATTTTGATGGATTTAGTCAAGGACTATGCCAGACATTGGACTAAGCGTGAGATGGAAGACGCAGACACTCTTTCCGAATGAATTGAGGCAGTGAGGTCGTTGATACAAATCAGATTTTAAGAAACTGAATGGGTCTATCAATGCACATGCTACGTCAATCTTCAACTTGTTTAAAGACCCTAATGTTGCAAAACACTTATCCTACATTTATGACAAATATGTAGTTGTCCCCGCAGATAAAACCCCAAATAACATCGTTTTTGTGTGTAAAACTCATTACATTAACTGCTTGATAAACGAATTAGGTATTGACAATTCACTTGAAAGCCCATATATACCCTCACGACACTTACAAAAGAGGATATTCTGGATAATCATAGGTCTGTTCCATGTTCCTTTGGAATTTCAACCAAAGATGATGACCTGGGTCTTCCATCACTGTATTGGATACCTAAACCGCAAAAGTGTCCTTACAAACAACTGAATATTGCTGGGTCTTTCAAGTGCTTAACGAAACCTATTTCTAAATTATTAACATCTATTTTATCAGCAATCAAAGACGGGCTTCAAAGTTATTATGAAACTGCCTATTCTAGGGGTGGCGTGTATCAGATGTGGATACTTAAAAATTCCAAAGATCTTTTAGAGTAAATACAATCTACTCTCTTTCATCTTGTAATAGTATTAAAACCTTTGACTTTTCTACACTTTATACAACTATTCCACATTCCAAACTAAAAGACAAATTGCAAGAGTTGATATTGCTTTGTTTAATAAAAAAGAATGGCCAACGAAGATACAAGTATCTTGTCTTAGGAAGGGATAAATCCTACTTTGTAAAGGATCACTCTGATTCAAACAAAAAATTCTCTGAAACTGACATGATCAAGATGCTTGATTTCTTAATTGACAACATACTTGTTACGTTCGGAGGACGTATTTTTGAACAGACTATCGGCATTTCAATTGGAACGAATTATGCACCTCTTCTTGTCGACTTGTTTCTTGATTTTTATGAGGCTGACTTCATACAGGAACTTCTTAAAATCAAGCCGTTTAATTGATATTATAAATCCAAATCATGTAAGCATCGAAATCTGCCTTCCTTGGTTACAAATTAATTGTATTCATTTATTCATTTATGCATCTAAAGTACGAGCTATACCTTGCATTTTGCGCAAGATATAACAGTCTGTGTAAGTGCTGGATTGAATATCAGAGAAGAGAGGCAAAAAGAACACAAAAAAAAAAGAATTAAAAAAACGAAAATCAGAAATAATTATAGCCTTTTTGGATAAGCGTGAAATGAAGACAATGAACAATTGATTAATGTAAAACCTGATTTTTTTCTGAAACAAACAGAAGTTTCATGTATGACATTGAAGAAAAAACTTGAAATATTTCGAATGGAACATCTTCGAATAAGCGAAATGCTTCATAAAAAAAGAAGAGAAATAAGCAAAAAATCAAAGTAGGAAATTAAACGCAAAATTATTTAATGGTTTAATAATGATTCTTGAAGTCTTTGACCAACTTTATCACCGATTAATATAGTAAAAAATATTACTACACTTTAAATCATAATATTCTAGATGTCACATTTTCAAATTTCAACATAAAAAAAATTTGATATGTTGTTTAAAGTATTGATTACACTGATTGTGCCATAAATATATACAAAACAAAGGGTCGATGATTTTAATTCAAAGCTTGCTATTTTAAGAAACAAACCATTCAAATAATTCCAAATTACTTCCAAATATTTCAACATAACTTATTTTAGAACTTTGTGCTTTAAAACAATCGGGATTCATTTTTAACCAGATACATGATACCAATCGATACAGATTAACACAAAGAAAGGTACAAATATCATAAAAAAAATCTTTATTTGATACACTACTATTATTATACAGAATAGAGAATATTGAATGATTACAATTATAAAGTTACAAACCACTCTTAACGTAACATGGTAAACAATACTTATAATCATATGATAATCAGATCAGATCTTTTCAGTAGGATCACACTATTGAAGCCAGTTAATTATTTTTGTAGGTATTCCTCCGTCATTATAAACTTCAAACAAAAAGCTATATAAATGACTGCGGTTTCCATGGAAAGTTTCACATATATTTCAGAGAAGCTTAACATTTAAACTCAGCGATATTGAATTTTTACATTGTAGCGTAAAAAGGTTAGAAAATCATTATGTAAACAAAAAATTGAGAATAAAAAGGGGGAATGTGTCAAAGAGACAATAACCCAACGAAAGAACAAAACACAAGTGAAGTCCACTAATTGGTCCTCAACACAGCGAGAAAACCATTTTCCTTCGTTCATGTACTGTTTGGTTTATTTCTAGGAACACCTTTATATATGGTGACTTTCAGATGTTTATTTTTATTTGATATTTAATTATAAAGGATATTTGTATTGCTGAAATAAAAAAAACCCTGACATTTATTGATTACTAAAAGCTTAACCAAAGTTCGATGATAATACATAAATAGAATAAATCAGCATTTCACATGAAAGGATGATACTTCAAAAGAGTAATTTGCCAAATCATATAAGCATTTAAATTTTATTAAACATAAAAAAAAAAATAAGTAGTAAAAAAATAGTGACATCAGATTGATAATAATAAAGATTGTTAATAATTATATAAATGACGATTGAAGTATTTCGTAAGTACTTACATTCCTAGATGTCAGCTTTTAAAGTTTGTATCATGGACTTGCCAGTTATACTTTTCATGATTTTGTAAACAATAGATTAACATTAATAATTAATAACAGATATATGCTGTTCATTTTTGAATGTCTTTTCAATATATACGTGACATACTGTCAAATATTATATTAACTGGATACACAATGAATTATCAAAATAAAGACACTCAGGTGAAATTTTATTTGTTTAATTTCACAAATGTTTTGAATTAATGTGACTAATTGAGGCAATCTAAGAAGGACATATCAAGGCGACTCGTGCTGAATATGCATGAAATATTTTTTTTTGTCGTTGGATACCAATTATCGTGAGTTTAGTGGGTACAGGTGAACCACAAGTTCTAATGTTTAACGAACAGTTTTCAGCAATCCAAGAAAATAAATGAATCCACAGTATAAAATCACCAATGCACCACGTACTTATACAAATGGTTAAAGTATAAATTTAAGCCATTTGGAGAATTTAGCACGATAAATAATTTCTTCTATCAACCAATATATAACAACTCAATTTACTAGTATATAACTCTGTTTATCGGACGCGAATATCGTCTTCATAAGTCTTATAGTGACGCTAAAAGTCACAGTAGGAACGCAAATCAAACATAAAAGAGTAAGTTCGGTAAGGGCCATATTTGGCCCCAATTATAAAGTTCATAGTTACAAGACAAGAAATGTTTTAAGTTGCCTTAAAGACATGTTAGAAAGTTAAACAGAACTATTTTTGTCAAAGTTTAATTATAACACGTTGATTATTACATCCAAAAAAGGTCAAGATAAGGGATTTTGGTGACATTTGACAAAATCAGCTAGATTTCAACCAAATAAAGGACCAGGAAACATAGAGCGCAGGCGTCGACAAGCTTAAGATTCAAATAAGACATGTGAAATGTCTTCACAAACATTATTTTAAAAGATCTTTGTTGTCGACGTATGCGCTCTATCTTTCCTGTCCAATAATCTATGGAAATTTACCCATTTTCATTGATTTTTTTCGTGAAAAACCAATAACAGTACAACTTGTGACGTCATAATGAAACGCAGAAACGTAAAATTTTCAACAAAATGGTTTATATCCTAGCTAGTCAATGTATTAGCTATAATTTATCGTGATATTGGTGGTTAAATCCGAATTTGAAATTTACGCTAAAAAAGGGGCCATTTTAGGACCTTATCGAATATACTCCAAATTTGAAGAAGTTATAAAACGTTATTACAAATATTGCTAACTAAAGGTAATATCAACCTAAAAGTAAATAAGTTTGATGTAATTGATAGCAAAATCAATGCTCAGGTACACAACTTGGACATGATTCACACCGTTACTGGATTTAACAGGAATGTGATGATATATTGACATTTTAAAATGATACGTCAATTTCCAAACAAAATCGAATCAAACTGTTATGTACAATATTTTAAACCTTCCCAAAAATTATTAAAAATACATACGTTGCTAATTTCTGTTACAGTTACGTCTTTTACAATGTCTATGTACATGTAACACATCAACTGCAATTGCATGGTCAGCTTTAATTGAATCTTCTAAGCATTATTGTAAAACTGTACATAACATATTTTTATGTGAAACTATATTGATATATTGAAAATTAAAGTAAAAATGCAAATACGGGATTGACATCTTGAATAAAAGTGTACAAATTTAAGAGATACTTTTAGAATCTGACATCAACACTGTGTTGAGTTAGTGTTATCATAAATATAATTATAAGGTCTTTATATATATCTACATAACAGGTTATGTCAATTCAAAGAATGAGACGTTTGCCTTCCATTGTCATGCCAACGCATTCATAGCTTGGATACAACATTTGTACAACGTCTCCACGAAAACTGGGCAGACAATAGACAGTTAAAGTTTTACTGCTGCCAAACATAAGGTAAATAATACAAACAAATGATTATATATGTACTGTTACAATTTTCATTGAATGGACCATTTATGTTTTTGTCATATGAGTAGGGGATGACGCAGTGTTTTACAGTTGAATTTGACGTTTCTGTTTAACGACTTTGATATTTATGTAGCTGTTAATGTTAAGAAATTTAATACTACGCCCGATTGGTTTCGGTATACAATGTGATAAAAACCTCTCATTCGATTCCTCTTACTCGATACGTAGTACTCAGAGATACGTGAGACTGTAAAAAAAATGGGAGCAAAAACAAACCAGCAATTTCGACAGTAGATATTATAATTACAGTTTTAGTTTAGTTTTAGTTTTGACTTTTACATATTATAATTAATTATTCATCACATTACCTATACAGAATTTGCTTATCTTGAGTAATATTTTAAATTGCTTGTCTGAGGATCCGATAGGTATTTCAAAAGGTTATATGAAGAGAGAAATAATGAACGGCATTTTCTTTTGTTACAAAAGAAAGAGAACATCATAAAAGAGTAACAAATTATTTATTAAAAAGAATCAAGCGTAACAAAAATATTAAAAATAGTCATGATAATGATAAACCAAATCAACATGTTGAAAAAGTAATATTTCTGGATGTCGCCTATTACTATACACCCCGTGTACTAACATTTGATATCTCGACCAAGGTTTTTGTCAAACTCTTAACGTCTGGATTACACCTTTTTATGCTATTGGACGAAACATTCTATATGTCTTGCATATAAAAAAAACCAAAATCGATATACTAGTATATCGAAAAACTTATAATTCCTGATGTTGCCAAATATCAAAACCAAGCCGTGTACTAACTTTTGATATTTCGTCCAAGGTTTTTTTTTGTTACAAAAGCATTTCTATGTTTATGTCTGGATAATAGTTGTATGCTTTTAATTGTGAAGTTATTATTATTCTTTATTAGACCGGTCAAAAATTGAGAGACTTCCAAATATTATATTAAGATGATACGCAATATCCTATACAAATAAATACTGCGCTTTTTATTGCCTAGATTTCATGAATTGTCTGGCGTATTAAATTGTAACCTTGTTACTTTTGTTGGCAATTATTCCTTTGTTTCTCTGTCCTATATTTTCTCCCATTTATTTTTTTGTAGACCTGTCATGTAATTTTGTCATTTTAATGTTATAATTAACATTGCCATTAAAGCTGGAGGTTTGGCATGCCAAAAAACCAGGTTCAACTCACCATCGTTTTTCTTTAAATGCCAAGTGCCAAGTCAGGAAAATAGCCATTGTTATACAATTGTTTAAACATATTTAGTTATAGTGGATTGGGAAACAAGTTTTGCAACTTATATCAATCCCTTTCCACTTTGCGGGTGCGGGTGCTGCCTTGTAGCGGCATTAGCCTACTCTTTTTCGAAATCTACAAGGGTGTCTTAAACGTGCAAGATATATGGCTCTCTCTAAACACGGGTCAGTCATTTATCGTCTCCTTCCGATGGACTATCATCGTTTCATGAAGACCATACTCTCAAATGGTGTCATGGGAGAGCCGAAAATCAGTCCCTGAAATTTCCATCCCGTAACAGGAATAGAACCAGGAATCTTTGTGTTAGTAGTCCGATGCACTAACCACTACACCACGGCTCTCTTATTGTTCTATAATAGTTCGTTTCTGTGTGTGTTACATTTTAATGATGTGTTTCTGTTGTATCGTAATTCTCTTATATTTGATACGTTTTCCTCAGTTTTAGTTTGTAACACAGATATGTTTTTTTCTTATCGATTTATGAATTTCGAACAGCAGTAAACTACTGTTGCCTTTATTTAAAACAAATACCTTTGTACAAAAATACGAAAATATTTTTTTTAAATCTTCATTTCATATACACATGATACAGAAATGAACAAAAATTCCTAAATGTTTTGCCAGTTCTGCTACGGTTATCTATTCCTGAGGTAGAAAACCTTATCATTTAAGAAATTCAACATTTTGTGAAAGGGTAATTTATAAGTATGACCATATCAATGACAAAACTCATCAATACCAAGATCATAGTTGTGTTCGGCAGATGCGTATACAAAAATGTATGATCTTAAAAAAAAAAAAAAAAAAAAAAAAAAAAAAAAAAAAAAAAAAAAAAAAAAAACTGACAACAATATCTGAACAGGACTATTTTATGATTTAACTGGTTTAACATCAAAAGTAATAAACTATAATTAAGATATATCTATTATTCGGTATGAGTTTCGAATACGTTTAACCATATATCAGTTGTTTATTCACGATACAAGCATAATTTTATATTGTCTACATCATCATCGGCCTCGTGGTTGACTTGGTTGTCGTCCTCTTTTTTTGTCATCATCATAATTATCAGAAGCAGCAACACAGACATTATATGTTCTCTGGCATTATATTTTTAAATCAATTGGACACTATTTTGTTGTGCGGGATGTACAAGTACTCAGCCACATCCAGTCAGAATGAAAACATTAAATCACATGTCTCGTGATGAGAGTGTTCCACGTTTACTGTACGTTACGAAAATTTGCAGGGTCTTTAAGTGACCTGATGCAAGGCAACATGTCTGTACTTATCTAGAATATACTTTTATTTACCAAGATAAGTCTAAACTTCAACGATAACCACACAGGACGACTTCTATCAAACATGTAAAAGGACATATGCTTATCATTTTTAATTATCTGAATTTGTTCTACATAGTTAGAGAAAACTAAAGCTTGTTTTGATTAAATATATAAAAGGATTAATTTTCTATTCTGTCAAATCAATTGTTAAAGGACCTCGATCAAGAGTATCAGAACTAACCGACAATATTGTCAATCATTCCATATCAAATTTAATCATGAATAGATTTCCCACGGTTGTTTAGTAAATTCACCTGTGTTTACTGTTATGATATTTCCCGCCATATAAAAATCCCATGCAGTGGACAAAATCGATCTTAGCTTTTTTTTGCATTCAATATTGTGAGTGAAGTCAAATTAAAGTTCAACCACCTGTACCCGCTGTTGACCACTGATATGTGTTTCATAGAATTTTCTTTTCACGGCAAATATTTTTTGCTGTCAAAAATAATTATAACACAATTTTACATGGATTGTGCGTAGATAAATAATAATGCAATGAAGCTTAATGCAAATAATGCAGCACCAAATATTTAAATGGGAGTTATTGCATAAAAATCCCGGGGTTAAAAACACTAAATTCTGAGGTCCATAATTGAAACAAATTTAAATCCCGAAACTCGAAAAAGAAATCCCGGATCCCGAAAGGGTCAATCCCGAAATTCCGAGCTTAAAAACAAAAGATCCCGGAATCCCGATAAATGTCTTATCCCCCTCTTTCTTCAGACTACAAAAACATAGTAAATATTAAATTAACTGGTCATCAAACGATTTAATGCTTGTATTTTTTATGTCGAGAATTGTCGAGTCATGTCAGCGGCAATTAATTCAACATACTTTCACTAACACGGAAATATTTAAATAAACATAATGCCCGAGAAGAATCAATATCTTCTTCGTGTTATTATTTGTGTTATATTTTAGTTACATATCTCCAACTTTCGGACAATATTTGTGTACAGTAAAAAGTAAGTTCAAAGCTCTAAAGAATCATCAAACTAATCGCATACTGCAATTATTTTGATCTCGGAACTGACCCAACACGGACTGAATATTTAATTTAGTGATTATTATAGAAGCATTTTGTTTGCATGTGACCACAACAAACTGAAACGTATTCAGCAGAACTTTGCACAGCATTCTGCTAATCATTGGATTTACCTGGGAAATAAATCTGTAAAACTAAAATAGCTTTACAGAAATAAAATGAAAATATGTTTAAAAACTTTTGTGCAAACAAATAAGAAAAAGATACAAAATTAAAAAACCCCAAGGAACATAAATTAAAATTATTTTGAGGAACAAAGAATATAATCTGTTATATTACTATTTATTTGTTATATCAAATTGAAAAAAGCTAATTTGCATGGCCCTCAAAGACTTCTGTAGCAAATATGGTATCATGCAAAACCATAACTTTTTTTATTAATTTTTTTTTTGGAGACAATACATGTATCTTAACAGATTTTTATCGAATCTAATTAAAATTAATATCTGCATCTGTTTCGGCCAGGACATTTTTTTTAAATGGGCTATCGAAAATACAGCTGAACGGATTAATCCTTCGCTAAAATGCTCTGATGTCTGCTCTTAAATGTCCCATAGTAAGTAAACATTTTTCGCTAAAATTATCTGCGCCCATCTGTTTTCTTGTTCATAGTTGAGATTAAATTTCCTTTTGTTTATGATGGTAAATTTGATTAAATTATTTTTATTGATGTTAATTTTGAATTTGCTTTCAACGGTTGATTCTTTTTTAACATTTAATACAGGCGATGAAACAAACGATTCAACTAATAAAATATTTATTCGGAAATTATCAAAAGCGGATAAAAGAATAAGCCCTTGACACCATTTGCGCGTATGATGGTCTTCTGAAACAATGATAGTCCGTCGGAATGGGGGCGATAAATGACTGAGCCGTGTTAAGAGAGAGCAACATTTCTTGCACGTAAAAGGCACCCTTTTAGATTTCGAAAAGAGCAGACTAAGGCTACAAGGAAGCACTCGCTCCCTCAAAGTGGAAACGAATTAATATAAGTTGTAATAACTTATGTATTTATCAAAGTTGTACAAAAGTCGAACATGAAGAATGTTGTTGTTGTTTATAGTTAACACGTGTTTAGTTATTTATAGTAAGGTCGGTTTGAAAGGGGTTTAAAATTCATACACGAGTGAATTCAGGTAGTTTAAAGTAATTCGAGCCATTGCAGTTAAAGTGACCAGTAGCACTTTCCCAAATAAATAATATAATAATTTTATATTATTTATTTTCAGATTTGTTCATCTTTAGTATGCGGTAACCAGTACCAGCTGAGAATATTCGGTGTATTTACACAAAAACATTGATTTCATTATACATATACGAATAATAAAATGTGCACTTGTCTCTGCAAGTGGCGTCTCCCATGTGAGAGTTTGTGGTTATTTGATAAATATTTGATATTCGTTTGAGTTTACGAATTAGAATTTAAATTTCCCAATCCACTATAAATAAATATGTTTAAACTAAAGGAAAAAGCAGCAGAAAAGACAGTGGTTTAAACCTTTTTTTTTAAATACCTGGTTTCAATCACAAGAAAAGAAAATATCTTTGCTCCAAGGGGATACTAATTTAAATGAATATTATTTTTCTGTTTTGATTTAACTGTACTTAAAAAAAATATGTGCCGCTTTTGCATTTTGGTTCTTTACGTAGCAAGTCAAGCAAAGCGCTCATATAAATTATGCTGTATGATTGAGCTGCTCGAAATGAAAAAAGTACCACGTTATTTATACAATGCATGAAAATAACGTCAAACTAACGTTACCAAAACTAACACCAACACCGTACGCGACGTCAATACACAGCCAATTTTGCATAGGTACTATTTTTGTACTTAAAATCTGTAGTACTGAAAATTTACTTATGATATTTAGTACTATTTCTTTACTTTAAAATTATTGTACTATTTACGTACCTGTATTTTACAGTACTGGATATGTACTTAAAATTTTGGTACAGAAATAATACCAAAAGCGATCACAATATTCCATGTTTAAGAATCGTAATATTAAGAGATTTGAAGTAGACACATACTATCAAAATGCTTAAAATATAACGTTGTAACCAAAAATATGTAGCACTTAAATTTCCAAGTACAAATCAAGTACTGTAAAATACAGTACCTTAATATTACAATACTTTTAGAGTAACAAAATAGTACTGAATATTAGAAGTAGATTTCCACTAATACAGATTTTTGGTACAGACATAGTACCTATGCAAAATTGGCTGTGTAGCAGTTGAAATATAAAAAGCCATAATTAAAAAAATAGGCTATTTTTATTCAAAGACATTGTTCCCCAGTACTTATGTCAAATACGATATAGAATTAATATAATCAATAAAGTGACTGAGTGGTTGAAATTACTGGTAACCTGATGCTGAAATCAATGGAGCGTAATTGTCTAGTAGCACGGAATAAGATGAAAGGACAAATATATTACCGTTCACACCTAGACCTGTTGATTAATGACCATACTACCTACCATAAAATGTGGGATTATTAATTTCCGTCATGTCCCAGTCCGTCATTTATAGTAATAAGTCTCTACCCGTACTGTACCTTCGGGGAATAAAAACTCCACCAGCAAAGGAATTGACCCAGTGGTTGTAAATAAACTCATCATAGATACCAGGATTGAAAGTTTGTATATGCGCCAGACGCGCGTTTCGTCTACAAAAGACTCATCAATGACGCTCGAATTAAAAATTAGTTAAAAAGGTCAAATAAAGTACGAAGTTGAAGAGCATTATGGACCAAAAGTTCCAAAAAGTTTTGGCAATTTAATTTCTGCCTATGTAATTTATTTCTGAGGAAGAAAGACCTTATTAAAAAAAATAACATTTTATAAAATCATGTCAGAGCTTAAAAACAATAAACGGACTACAATATTTAGACAGGGTTATTTTATAATTAAAGTTTGTTTTTTTAGTATTGTCACTTGAACCTTCGGTGCACAGGAACTTTGGGTGTAACTAAACTTTGGTGCATTCGCACCTCATTTATACCGTACCCTGAACTTTAGATGCAATTGAAGCGCAGGTGCCTATGCACCTCACCTGAAATATATTAAGTTAACTATGAGATTGATGAATCTCATACCTTTTAAAGTGAGGGGGCAAGGGGGGTTCCAATAACAGCAAAACACTAAATTGATTTCGCTTAAAACAGATAACAAGGAATCAAAAAGGGACAAAAACAGATAACAGTAAATGAAATATTAAAATCAGTCCGGTCCAGAATACAGCAGATCTTATTATATATTAACTGGTTGTATGGATCTAGCTAGGCCTTAACAGAGACATATATATATTCACTTATTTAAAGGATATTTTGTCGAGAAATTAAATTGAAGCTGTTAAAGACACATCTTTATTTGCAGCAACAGTTTCTGAGCTTCACTTTTCACTATGTGAACCAAATAAAAAGCTTTTAAAAAATTGAAAGTCATGCAGGGTTCTCTTTCATGTTAATATAAAGAGGAAAAGTAGCACTTCTGAATGTGAAAGCTAAAAGCAAAAGATGTTGTGTAATTCCCAAAGGCAATATTTCACTCACATGCTCAAACAAATGATACATATACTATTTTTGTATTTTGTAAATAAGTATAAAAGGAGATATGGTATGATTGTCAATGAGACGACTTTCCAAAAGAGACACAGAAATTAACAACTATAACTCATCATACTGCCTTTGACTCTGAGCAAATCAATACTGCATAGTCAGATATAAAAGGCATTGAAATGACAAACAAAAAACAATTCAAACGAAAAATTTAACAGCCTAATTTATCTACAAAACAATGAAAAAAAAACTAAGCAACAAATAACAACCACTAAATTACAGTCTCCTGACTTAGGACAGGCACATACAGAGTGAGGCGGGGTTAAACATGTTAGCTGGTACCAAACCCTTCCCTAACATTGGACAGTGGTGTAACAGTACAACATAAGGTTTATTATGTTCTCATTGAATTAAAATCCTACTCATTAGGTCTTTCCACCTTTCTTGTGGAAAGACCTATTGTATTTGTTCTGATTATTTTTTTTTCTTCCGCCTAATTTTTTTCTTGCGGTGTAAAAATGTTTCAGGATGTTACGTTTTATTTTCACCGAAGCTTTACGAAGACTCCATATGAGAGTTATTTCCCCTTTTGTAATGAAATAAATTAAATAAATTTGTTACTGGAAAACCATTAGTGATAGAGGCCTAGGGTCTTTTGATTTGAGGTCCTTGGTCCAAAAAAATGAAAATGAGGTCAAGGTCAAAGGTCAAGGTCATGTTCAAAAATATGATTTTGGCTTTTTATCTCTTATTTTCAGAAATCCTATAAGATATCGACAAAATATTTTCACAAAATGTGTGTTACGACATGGCGTATTACGTAAATTTTAGTTAAAACGGTACGTAAACATTTGATGCGACTTTTCCCCCTTTTATATCTAATATTAGTTGTATGGTAATATAACTCATTATCATTATAAAGTAAAGGCTTAGGGTCTTTTCATTTAAGATCCTTGGTCCAAAAAAATGAAAATTAGGTCAAGGTCAAAGGTCAAGGTCAAATTCTAAATTTTGATTTTTGCTTATTTTCACTCTTTTTCATTAACCTTATAAGATTTCAACAAATTATTTTTACTATATTGTTAGTTGCGACATGTCGTAACTTATAAATTTTGATAGGAAGGGTGCGAAGAGAATAAATGGGATTTTTGCCCCTGTTATATTTAGAATTATGCGTAAAGTGATATTACTCATGAACCATACATAATACAGACCTAGGGTCTTTTAATTTGGGATCCTTGGTTTATGACCTTGAAATTGAGGTCAAGGTCATAGGTTAATTGGACGTTCTAGATTTTGACCTTTGCTTGAAATTCATATTTATATATCATTTAGCCATAGGAACTGACATTTTCAACTGAATTTTAATATTTTCATATCAAAATAGATCCTTATTGGTGGAAAGACCTTCAATTGTTCTTTGAACAATTGGTTTTTAATTGTACCAATGATTGTTTTATAACAAATCCATAGGATAAGTTATTGTAAAAGTTGTAAGTAAATTTTAGTCAGTTTTATACAAATTGTTATTTTTACAAATTATAACTGTACAAAAAAAGTGTACTAAGTCAAAATACAAATTATAATTTGTAAGAAAAATGTGTTCTAAGTAAAACAACAAACTATAGTTTCAACTTAGTTTGTACCCATTTTTTGTATAAATTTATAATGTTTTACAAAATTATACATTCAAAAATATGTTCACAGACAATTTAATTCATTACAAAGAATAAAACATTTTATAACAATGTATACTGGACTGTTTTTTTAAATATGTTTGATCATGCTTATGTGATGTATGTTTATACTGGAATCCGTCTGCAAATACGTGACCTCCATATCACCAGTGCATGTAAAGACCCCAATAGTGATAATAAGAAGACGTGGTATGAGTGCCAATGAGACAACAATGGTACATGTTTAACATTCCAATTTTCAATAACAGTTAACATCAAATACAATCTCACAATAACATATAACAATACAAATAATAGTCATATAACAGCTAACAAGAAATGAGACAATAACAGCTAACAGTAAATATATTTTCAGTATAACAGATAACAAAGAATTAAATTATTCCATAACAGCATAACAGTTAAACCCCTTGCCCACTTTAAAGTTTTATGTATTACCTTGGGGCTCCGTTTGTTTATATAATGTCATATAAGATTATAGTATAATTTATTACTATTGTCAAAACTGTATGGTTTCATGTTGTGCCTTAATACAGAAATAAATGGGGTGCTAACTTTTATTAGTTTTATGTTTCTATAAAGCCAAAACAATTATAGTAGCAGGTCCAACCCTTTTAGATGATTTGTATGATTTTTAATTTTAGTTTCTTGTGTATAGTTAGGAGTTTAGTATGACGTTTATTATCACTGAACTAGTATACATATTTGTTTAGGGACCAGCTGAAGGACTCTTCGGGTGTGAGAGTTTCTCGCTGTATTGAAAACCCATTAATTGCCGTCGGCTGTTGTCTGTTCTATGGTTAGGTTGTTGCCTCTTTGACACAGTCCGCATTCAGTTTAATTCACAATTTTATATAGACCAATCACATTAGAACAAACGAAAGACAAGAATACAAAGATTACCATAACAACGTTTAACATGACAAGGAGGTACGAACAACGACGTTAACAAGCTTCATGAAAATTGCTCACATGACACTTTGGTTGAATAAAAGATGTATAATTGTGGTAACTGGAAGATGAAAAGAAGCGCATTTCGGGTTATTAATTATTTCCTGGATTTCAGTTTTCAGTGCGTTTATTATAACGTTTTCGTCTAGTGGATCGTGAAACAATATTGTGAAGGGGGAGGAAAGATGTAAATTTTAATCAATTTTACCTTGATTTATTAAAATCAAAAATGTATTTAAAGTGACAAAACATAAACATTAGGGATTTGAACCAGACGAAACAGGTGTATTGTCAAGCGAGAGAACCATGTTAGGTTAAATTTTAAATATATCTAAACATTTGAAAACACAATTGTTTTTTGAAACATAAACAAAACTGCAGGTATGAAATTGTTTTCATAGGGGGAAAAAAGAAGGCAGCAGGGAAAAAGATTTATTTTTAGGGTAAAAGACTCGTCCCTCCCTGTCCTCCTCATCCTTTCTGTTCTAAAAAGTATTTTTTTCTTAATAATATTTTATTTTTTAGCAGAAAGCGAATATATTCGGTAATCGAAAATGTATACGATACATGAATGTTGTAAATCATGCTTTGATATCACAAAAGAGCTATTAGCAAACCGTTTACAAAAGCGTTTCAACACCGTTACAAACAAACGATTATTAGAATTATAAAACAATTTAACATAATGTTGAATAAAAAAAAATCCACATATAGCGATAACTGAATTTAAATGAATACAAATACATGTACCTTATTTGTTTATCTTTATCATTTTGTTGTTGATATGTTCGTTCTATATATTATTATGATAGTCATCATAATGTAAAAAAGAAGGGCGAAAGATACCAGTGAGAGAGACAGTTAAACTCATAGATCGAAAATAAGCCGACATTGCCATGGCGAAAAAAGAAAGAGACAATCAGACAAATATTAGTACACAAGACACCACATGCAAAACTAAAAACTACGTAACACGACCCCCCCCCCCCCAAAAAAAAAAAAACAAACTTGTGATATCAGGTGCTCTGGAAGGGTAACCAGTGCCTGCTCCACATGTGGCACCTTCGTGTTGCTAATTTTACTATAAACCCGGTAAATAATCTAACTCGGTAGGTCACGTTCGTGAAAAAGGAACGACATTGTACTGTTGTAGTTACAATATAACCGATATCATCTGTGAAACGGATATTCCATAACGGTTAATTTACTCGTGGTGGCGTCCGTAAAATTTACGAATGGATGAATTCAACTTCATCGTTCGGAACCCTTTGGTTTAATGGCTTCCTCATGAGCAGCAACCTTCTGTCAAGGAAATCATGATAGGAACTACAAGCCCTGGAATATAGTAAAAATCGATTATGAATAAACACATACCTTAGTAGAATATCAGCTTATTACACAAAAGGAGTAAAAAGGAGGCAAAAGGTACAAGAGGGACATTTAAACAAATAAGTCGACAAAAAATGGCAACGCCATGGCTAGAAAAAACAACGACCAACATAATAACAATAGTACAAAAAACACACCCATGACAACTAAAGATTGAGAAACAAAAACTCAGGTGGTCCAGATGGGTCAGCAGATCGTGCTCTACATGTGCGACCTTCCCGTTACTTTTATTTTAAACCCACAAAAAAAATAAATAAACATCATGAACTCTAAGTTATATTACAAGACAATGATGTATCATTAAATAAAATAAACTTATACATGTTATATAAAAGTTGATAATTTTTTTTAAAATAGCTTAATAAATAAAATTAGACGCAATTATTAATTGATTTTGAACCAAGTTGCATGTGTTGTTTGACGTTCTAACATATTTTATGGTTTTTATTAACCTTTGCTTTTTGTTTCGTATCATCTGTTTATCAAATACATATACACATATATAATTTTTCTTTCTCATATTTCTTGACCAATGATATTGAATACAAATAAAAAAGCTGTTGGTCATAAATAAAACAATATATTTTGATTTTCTCTTATTTCTCAAAGAAAAAGTAATCAAAGTACAAAACATACATAATCTACGGGCAGTCAACAATAAAAAAAAAAAAAAAAAAAAATATAGAGGAATAAACAAAATCTTCGTAATATTTCTTTCAAATGATATTTCATTAAAAACAAAAAGGCTACTAGGGTACTAGTGCTGACACAAATTACAATCAGATGACAGACTTTTACAAAACTGCAAAATGTATGTTTTTAAAACTCTCCTGGTTTGAGGTCTAATCTCCTGATTGAGGTCTAATCTCCTGATCTGAGGTCTAATCTCCTGACCAAAATGTCCCAAGCTTCTAATCTGAGTTGCACAGACCATCACATGTATTGTTTTCTTAAGTGTCTTGAAAACATTGTTGAGAATACTAAGTGAGGCGACTGCAATACAGATTTGGTTTTAACCATTGATGTGCATTTCTTTGTTCTACAGTCACCTGGGCGGAATAAAATGATTCGTCTAGATGTTTAAAATGTTTATTTATACGACATAAATAAATAACCCTGAAAGTACAAAAATAGCAAAACATAAATACATTGACAGTACGTTGTACAAAGGGATATAACTCTAATTCATATAACGGAAAGCACATGCATAAAATACGATAAACTGGCTCTGTTTTATCAGAATATAACCAATACTATTAAGGTAGATAGGGTGTCTTCCTCCATCTTGGATTTTGAAATACTAGAAAATAAGGTCTAGATCTTTGATGAAATGTGCAAATTTTTTAGAGTAGTAGGTAATTCATGTGTAAGAATTTACATTAAAATATAGAAAATGCCATGTTTGATCAAATTTATGATTGTATTTTACAAAAAAAAAAAATTCTTATGTTTGATTTTTTTCCCCAACTTTGTCAAATAAGGGGAGGCAACTCAAATGCAAGGGCAGATAATTCAGATAGTGTTAGTTTTACAATAGAATGTGTTTAGAATTTACCCTTTTTTTATATGTAGCAAGAAAACGAATACGGTGACCCTATTTTTCCTTTTTCTGATCTGAAACCATAATATTGGAGCTATCTTCTCATATTTTATCTGAAAATTCTAAGGTGTGGTTTGCGTTTTATGGCGGAAAATTGGGTTTTCCATGCATAATCTATACAAAATCTCGAAAATTTTGCACAACCTGTAGTGTGAAAATAAGTCCGGTAACCCATTCTTTTGATCAATGTTTTTAAACAAGCAGGATATAAACTACATTTTGGCAAATTATTAAAAAACTCTATGGATTATAACTTGGACACCCCATCTACCTTAAAGAGTATATATTTTAGATATGCAAACTCAATCAAACTAAAGTATAAGCCAAGTCAGGATTAGGTACTACATTATGTCCATTGATTTATGAATGAACTATTTGTTATTATAATGTTTACATGTAATAATTGACATACAGGTAACTTCTATTCACAAGACACAAACAATACATACACTGACTAAAATTGAATAGACAAACACAGACAATACAGGGAATTAAAAAAACATAATACATTGAAACACTCATCTTACCATGCATATGGTACAAAGGTCTATCTATTGAGATTTCTCAACATCTTACGAACGAACGGAAATTAACATAACTTGACGTTACGAGAAAAGAGGGAGTATAAATTCTTTGATAAAATTGAACTATCCGCTGTGATCCTCTTCCCTTTGAAATGTCTTTTACATAAAAAAATATATACCTGCTGGATATTTTAAGATAATTTTGAGTCGTAGACATATTATATTGATTTGATATATATGTCGTGTACAAGTTGCGATTTTGTACAGGTTATAACATGTACAACAATATTGAACATGTTATAACTTGTATAATGCAAAAATACAAGTTATAACATGTACAAAAGAACCTCATACATGTTATAACCTGTACAAAATATTGCTTAAAAATGGTTTTAACTTGTACAAAATTTAAAATAAATCTTAATGAAGTAAAATATACATTTAAATTCACCAATGCATAACAGGCATAAAGAACAACAATAAATAGTCCAGAACATGTCCTTTTCTGTAGAGGACAATGATCAAAAAGTTTCAGAAATATATGTTTCATGACTTATGTTGGCAAAATGTGTTTTCGTGTAATTGTATGTTTTATATCCATTATGGCTTAAAAAAGTGTGAAACTATTTACTAAAAGCTTGCATTCCTCAATGACAATTACATAAGTTACTAGTAATTAATTCTTCCAAAAAAATTTAAGAACGATTCCTAATAATTTTGGGAAATACTCCTCCCTCTCGTTTTTATTGCATGCAAAGACTAAAACAATGTCTTATATGCTTATATTACCATGTAAAAGCAAGAGAGAGAGGAAATTGGTTTAATCGGACCACGCTTCATTATCAATATCTTTGGATCTACTCTTCAACATTTTTGGCCTTCAGCATGACTTATGTAAATTTATAACTCAATTTTTGTTTATAAACTATAAGATCATTGCATGAGGCAAATGTCATTTTGATGTTTAAAATATATATCCTCTACTTTGAAAGCATTTATTTGTGGCCTTTGGATGTTGTCTGCTCCATGGGCGGGTTGTTGTCTTTTAGACACATACCCCGTTTCAATTCCCAATTTTATTTGTAGACACATCTATTCTGGCTATCCTCTTATGTCTTTTAGTGTCAACTAAAAAAATGAAAGTATTTTACTATTGCCTTCAAAGTGGACACTCAAAATTATAATTCATCAAATAAAGATATGTCCATAGATAGTCATTAGAGGATCATAAGACATGTCCTAAGATATACATGTGTATCTTATGACAGGTCTTAGGAATGCTTTGTAATACCGACCCCTGGACATTAACTGTCTCAAAAAAGAAAAAAACACACTAACATGAAGGAATAATTAAAAAGTTATGAAAATGTTGTTGAGGTCAATATCATCTGTTGCGATAATAGAAAAATATCCTTATTTTTCGATTTTGTACAAGTTAAAACCATTTTTAAGCAATATTTTGTACAGGTTATAACATGTATGAGGTACTTTTGTACATGTTATAACTTGTATTTTTGCATTATACAAGTTATAACATGTACAATATTTTTGTACATGTTATAACCTGTACAAAATCACAACTTGTACACGACATATATAATAAATGATATAGAATTTACGGTTTAATGAACACAGTTGAAAATCTAATTGATCAATAAATTATGGCGAAGAATATAAGATATTTAGACCCAGGACAGCAATCGTATAAGAGATTTTGGTAAACATGCCAACATCAGTTTGAATTTTTATGTGCATAATATTATATTTAAAACATTAAACATAAAACTTTGGAATGGAAGGGTAGGAATCTTTTTAACTCTTACCTAGGATCAGATCAATGGAAGAGGGTCTTTCCCAAATATGCGTTAAAACTAACTAGGGAAGCATTGAAATAAATATTTAAAAAAAAAATAAAAAATAAAAAATAAAAAAAGTTAATAGTACCAGTTTAGAATAATGTTCTGTAATGTATTTACTAGGTTTTTTGGTTTGTTTGTGTTTTCATGGCAGTTCTTTTTAATTTTGGTGTATGTTTTATTACCGAAATGTTTTAGTATATATCAAAAAAAGTTGTTATGGCATGATGTATATATTTTCTTCTGTTTTTTTTTCAATTTTCTTTTTACCCTGGGAATAGAATATAAAGAAAATGTACCTTTTAAAAACTCTTTAATCATCAGAATGTTTTGATGGTGTAGGATTCATATTTTCAACATGAACTACAGAGTCCTATAATATACGATTAATCAAGTGCACCTTATTGATATATATAATAAATGATATACAATTTACGGTTTAATGAACACAGTTGAAAATCTAATTGATCAATAAATTATGGCGAAAAATATAAGATATTTAGACAAAGGACAGCAATCGTATAAGAGATTTTGGTAAACATGCCAAAATCATTTTGAATTTTTATGTACATAATATTATATTTAAAAGATTAAATATAAAACTTTGGAATAGAAGGGTAGGAACCTTTTTAACTCTTACTTAGGATCAGATCAATGGAAGAGGGTCTTTCGCAAATATGAATTAAAACTAACTAGGGAAGCATTGAAATAAATATTGAAAAAAAAAAAAAATAAAAAAAAAAAAATAAAAAAAGTTAATAGTACCAGTTTAAAATAATGTTCTGTAATGTATTGAGGTCTTTTGGTTTGTTTTTGTTTTCATGGCAGTTCCCTTTAATTTTGGTGTATGTTTTATTACCACAATGTTTTAGTATATATCAACAAAAGTTGTTATGGCATGATGTATATATTTTTTCTGTTTTTTTTTTTATTTTTCTTTTTACCCTGGGAATAGAATATAAAGAAAATGTACCTTTTAAAAACTCTTTAATCATCAGAATGTTTTGGTGCTGTAATTTTCAATAAGAACTACAGAGTCCTATAATATACGATTGATCAAGTGCACCTTTATATTTCAACAACTTATTCCCAAAAATAATAAACAGCAAGACGGACCAATTTGACATGGCGCACCTTGAGACTTGTCTGGTGGGTGCTGTATTCTAGGAGACAGCATTTATCCAAACACAACCTCCTTTATTCGTACCATATTTATAAAGAATGTGTGAATATAATAAATGAAAAATACGAACTTGTGTCATCTCAATCGCTTTTCAATCCTTGTACTGACTATACTAACAATAATCTCGTCGTGAAAAGCATGGAATACAGAACGTAAATCATCCAACAATCAACGAAAAAAAAAGCAAACCAGACGCGTCGATTGTTTTTTCAACATTACAAATTGACAATGTTCTTTAAAAATGGATAAGGGAGATAAATCGAATTCATATTCGACAAGTAAACAAACGAAGCTCAACGTACGAATACGTAACATTCAACAACAGAAAATAGATTGGACCACATTTGTTTAACAACAAAAATGAAATTCATGGTTGCAGAAAGACTGTGCAATTGTTAACTGTTGTCTTTAAACAAAATGAAATATCGATCGAAATTTATCGTGGAGTTTATTATAACAAAATTACTGCTCCTTAACATTACGTTTTTAGAGTTTCGTCCGTTGGTAAGATGTTGAGAAACCGTTATTTGGAAACATCACCAAATCATATTAATATGAATATATTCTGTTCCTGTTAAAAATAAAAATATAACCTACATAAGTTTATAAACTAAATTATATCAGCATAGCTTTTATAAACAATAAGTATAATGTTCAATAGACATTGAACTAGACCTTTTATAATAATAATGTAATTTTACCTATACATGTATCATTAATATATCTATGATATATTATTGCTCTGTATTCATGAAAATATTTCTTTAGAATAAAATATCTATCATTCATGCACAATCATTCTGACTTATTAAAAATACAGGAAAACTGTGCAAATATTAAAGATTAGCTATATTATAAATTGAACTGTTTAATATGGAATTTGTGTCCAGAATATTTAACTATGTAACTATTTTAAATATGGCTGCACTCATGAATAGCTTTCTGTCAAGGTATTCCAAAAAGTGTGGCAAATCTATGAACAAAGTGACCAAAAGTAGACATGATCATATGACACATGACTGACTATTGAACCAGGAAAATAGAGTAGAACAGTACTAAGAAGATATAAGAGAATAACACATTGATGAACTCTTAATATACATATGATAAAACTACTTAATAATATTAATATTCTGAAAGAAAATAAATATTAATGCTTTGCACTCAACCACACCTGCATGACTTTTTTTTTGAATTTTCTTTATATTTCGTTTTATAAGGCGTTCAGAAAATAATACATATTGTGTTTGCAAAGCTATCGACTCATTCATATAACTCTTAGAGCGAAGTATTTCTCGACTAAATAAAATCCGTTAACTAATTAAGTGGCAAGTAAGATATAATAGAGTCCCATGTTCCAAAAGTTACAAAAAATGTCCATTTAAACATGAACATAAACAGGTAAAAAGAAAAAGGTATCCCCTGTCCCCGAAAAACTAACTACACTCGGCTAAATAATACAAATGGCACCTTCTTCTGTTTCGAAAAATACCAGTCGACCAATAAGGTGTTAAGTATTAAGAATTTACATTAAAATATAGAAAATGCCATGTTTGATCAAATTTATGATTGTATTTTACAAAAAAAAAAAATTCTTATGTTTGATTTTTTTCCCCAACTTTGTCAATATATATCTTACAATTAAAATTATAACAAGTACAAACAATTGATTTTCGAAAATTAGTAGACCTTCCAAATGTTGACAGACTTCCACATGTTAAAAATTAAACTCACTACCGATCTTTCTTCAACATTGTTTTAACCGTAAAATCTCAAGATATTCGGCTGATAATGGCCTTTTTTTATCAGTCGAGTCGATTGACAAGACGACGAAAGC
The DNA here is from genome assembly GCF_965363235.1 of Mytilus galloprovincialis. Lineage (NCBI taxonomy): Eukaryota > Metazoa > Mollusca > Bivalvia > Mytilida > Mytilidae > Mytilus > Mytilus galloprovincialis. The sequence continues at coordinate 69,019,986 of NC_134844.1, forward strand.
ATATCTGAAGTCTATGGTTTTGCATACCAAAAACCAATATATAATCTGTAGATATATTGTCAAATTCAGTTTCAATTGGTAGAAATCATGATTTTGTCACAGTTGTATATGTTTAATTATTAATTATGCAAACGTTCGACAATCTCTTTTACAATGCGTAAAGAAATATATAGAAAACCCTTAACGATCGGAATTATATCCAGTTTTGTGAAGTTATCCAATTTCTCGCAGAAATGATCTAAATCATGTAATTGCCTTGATCCACATACCGATATTTATCTTATAATTAACTTTGTACGGTATATGTCCTGTTGAAATCATGAGCTGTAGGTGTCATGGTAGTATTCCTGGCTCAAATAATGATAAGGTTCTTTTAGAATTTTCACCACTTTTTAATACTTCAAAAATTCTAAAACACAGTTAACTGTAGTACTTTCATTATAATATTCAGAAATGAATTTGAATTTGAATATGTATGATGACCGTTTTACTTTTTTTTGCTTTCTTAAAAAACCTAAAGCAACTAGTGATTTTAGGACTTTGATCATTCATCATAGAAATAAAAAAAATAAAAACTTCTCAAAAATTAATTTTCACCTGTTTGCAAAATTATTTAATATTTTTCTACACTTGATTTATCCCTCAGTTTGGGAAAGTATTTCAGTTGATACTGTTTGTTTTGTCTAACCACACTGTTCATATACATTGACTTTAGTAGGGTACACCAAAAGAGCAACCTAAATTCCGGAATGCATATACTACCGTGCCACCTTAAGGACATATCCTATCTCTCATTATCATCAGTATTGAGCTATACAGTTTTTGTCGTTAATATATTGTATCAATAAGTATTAGTTCAAGATAATTGAATGGACATATTTTAGGCAGAAACACCATCAAATCCCTCGATTTGTCAATTTTTTAACAGAGAATACAATGTTAATCGATTTTTTTTTTTTTTTTGTTAACGATTATTTCTTTGCAATTTACCAATCTAATCGCCAATCCAATAAGAAAAATTGCGTGACACATAATTTAGAACACAAACATATTTTTCGTTCGACTTCCGTTTGAAATTCGTTGAAAAAAGCTTATTTAATTAGTAAATATTATTGCTGACAATTATAAAATGCTTAGTCTTCAAGGACATAAGGTAACACAAAACTTATCGATGTCCATATGTTACATGTTGATATGCAATATAAATAAAATTGGAACTTATTTGTTAGTTTGTATTGCAAACAACATTGTAACACAATATTGCAATTTTGACAGATATCAGTTCATATTTAAGTAAGTTTATTAACTGAGTTTATTACGGAATTATCTATTTATCTTAATAACTTACTTATTTAAGGTTATCAATGTGTATTTATCTAGTGTAAATGTAATAGGGAAAAAGTCTTAACATATCATTTACAAAGATATCATTTAATTTACTTGACCCAAATTTGTGTTGCTAAATATAGATTCAATTTTAAAGGATTATTTAATTGCGAACTCAATATAACATTTGTATAAGTTAAAGTTTAAAAAAAATATCGTATTTTCCGTTAGATTTAATTATTCGATTTGAACTAATAGTGAGCATATATATATTTGTAAATTATAATTATTTTAGGTGAACATGATGTTACCGTATAATGTTGGATATGTCTTCTTTATCGTGTTTTACCTTGCTAAAGTTGGAGAAAGTTGGAAGAACGGCTTTGACAAGCCTCTTGACTTCACTTGTCCGGTCAATAAAGTGATATCAACCATACGTAGCATTCATGAAAATTGGGCTGAAGATCGACGATGGGACTTTAATTGCATATGGAACAAATTTGCTTCAAATATATGTAGTTGGAGCGGTAATTTATGCAAAACAAAATCTCATTTAAGAAAAACCACTCTTACCTAGATTGATTTTAATCATTACGCTCAAAACCAAAGCTTTTTTTCACGTGGAATGTATTAATGATAGAATACGTAGGGAGAAGTTTATTGCCGTATTGTTATTTTTAAAGTTTCAGTCTTGTCGAACTGTACATACAATACTTTTCTAAAACTGTATAGTATTCATAAAAAGAAGATTATGGAATTTTCATATGGAGTTTGCGTTTTGAAAAGAAGTTGAAAAATTCAAGTGAGACTTTCAAGAATCTGACATTTTAAGTAAAAATTCACATAAATGTTATAACAAGAACTTTGTATTTATCGTCATGACAGGGTATGTCAATTCAATGGATCAGACGTTTGCCTTCCAATGTCCTGGCAACGGATACATAGCTGGTGTACATAGTATCCACGAAAACTGGGCAGAAGACAGACGATTCAAGTTTTACTGCTGCCAACCAAAAGGTAAACTTTTCTACAAAGTAATTTTGTTTTCATAAAGGTAGTGAAGTGAAATGGTGTTTTATTTAATGTTTATACGATAATTGCTATGGCGTTGTCAGTTTATTTTCGATTTATGAGTTTGACTGTCACTCTGGTATCTTTCGTCCTTCTTTTGTCACGAATGCTTCTTCATTGGTTTTTCTGAATATACCTTGATGAATTTTGAACGGACGGATTCGATGATTCTGAAAACGTTCATTATTATGTTCTTAAAAGAAAAGACATTTGGTTCTACGCACAACTGATGTCCATCGTACCAAATGAATGATAAACACGTGTTACGCTTACGAAAATATGTAAAATGTTTCTGTCAATTATAACCTGATACATCAGTACACAGTAGCCTTCATCTTTGATTATGTTTACGTTATAGCAAGTAAAGTAGTTCTGTGAACCGAATGAAAATATTAAGAAAGTTATTAAATCATCACAAAATCATGTACATACTTTATGGTCAATGTGTTTAAAAATAACCTATCATTCAAACGAACAAAAATTTGGACGAATTCAATATACAATATTTTGGGCAAAGATGACAACTATTTTACTTGAAAAAACAATCAGAATAAAATAATAGAATGATTTAATTGACGGAGAATTTTATTGACGTTATGAATATTCATATTGAATTTCACTAATTGATTTTAACACTTAAACGCATTTAGAGCGGTGGAATTCGACGAAAAACTAAGATTACAAAGATATATTTTTTATTTCATGCATAAGGATTATATATTTATGTAATAGGTTTTGTTTACACTCTGCAAAGACAAAATGCTAAAATCCAAGCGTATAGTAAATGAATAGAAATATATTAAATGCGTTTTAATTTGTACATTTACTAATTTCGATTACCTCTTATACAATAGTTCTAAAACGTCAATTGTGATCTAAACTGCATATAACTAACATTTAACACGATTAAATATTTAACGGTTTTTGGTAAATTTTCAGATTTTTCTTCTACGGTAAATCTAGGAATGTTTATTAACTTTGATTATATTCATAAAGATCTGTTCAGTCTATGTCCAGAATATGCTGTATAATTATCTGAAAAGCTACTGAATTTATGAAATGACCGTGAGGGAATTGTCTTAAAGTATTGAATCTACTGCAAGATATAACTCATCAAAATGATTGCCTTAAAGACTGCACATGGTTGAATCATTTATTTCGATGCTAAGATTATAATGACCGTTTCAGAATTGGTTTTGGAATTGGTTTACTATCAATTAATTGATTCAATATTTTAGTTTAAAATATGGTTTATTTTCAGGGACCGCCAGTTTGTCTTCGAGTTTTGCAATTTGGGCAATTAATAAATTATAAAAAAGATGCTCAATGTTTTGTTTCTTTTATTAATTTCAAGGCTTATCTTGTCCCAACAGAATTCGTCAAAGCACAATACATGCATCTCCTTTAAAACATTTGTAGGTTTCATAGTGTTTTTTTATATTTGAAATATAAAGTGTAGGTTATATGTTTGTTAAATAAAGGCAACTGATGGAAACGCATCAAATATAAGAGGAGAACAACGACACAACAGAAACACATTATTAAAATGTAACACACACAGAAACGAACTATAATATAAGTATGGCAAATTTTCCTGACTTGGTACAGGACATTTGTTAAACGATGTTTTTAAGATGTTATGTCAAATAACCGAAGAGGAAGGTTTGTTCATCATTTCATACACTATAAACATTACAAATTGAATATATCGAATTTTTCCAATATTGACAATTATTTCTGAAATCGGGCATTTTACTTTTTTTATAATAATATACTGAAATTCCTCTTATTCCATTCATTTTAAATATTCTTCTCAACCTGATATCGATACATTGCTAATAGCGATACTTCAGACTGTAATAACAAAAAAGTATGTGATCAAGAGCAAACTAGAGATTTTTGACCAGTAGACATTGCGAATTTTAGTAATAATTAGAGTTTTAAATTTATACAAACGGAGATTAAATTCAAGATGAACTGTGTGCGAAATTCAATTCAAGGATTAGTTAGTTATATCAAAATTAGGTTTGTGAAATATGACCGTCTTAATGGTTCATTGTTGTATTTCAAATTCAATAAAAAAGAACAAAGTTTTAAGCGTCTGGTAATTTTAGTCATGCAATCACTTATTTGTTTAAAATATCACGTTGCTGTTTCGGACAATAATCTTTAAGAGAGTTCCAGAAAGAATGAGACTGTAAACCAATGTTCGATATCGTGTTCCACATAGGTGTAATATAACACATAAGTGTGTGCATGTTCTACTCTTGTCTGTTGTTAGGAAAATTGAATTGGATGTCAGATATTTGAAGGTCGGTCTGAAAATGTTTCATAATGTTTTTAAAACAGTGATGAAGTTCATGTTTAAATTTTAAAGTTTTCACATCCTGTGGATATGGTTTTGAAAAAAAAAATGACAAAAATACCGAAATTCGATAAAAATTGTAAACGAAAAGTCCCTAGGCAAATGACAAAATAAAAAGGAGTAACACATCAAACGAATGGATAACAATTACTGTAATATTCCTGACTTGGAACAATCATTTTTTAATGTAGAAAATGGTGGACTATCCCTGGATTTAGGTGTAGCTTAACCTTTCACGTGTTTGAAAGTCGCATAACATTTCATAATACTGACAACAATGTTTGAACAAAAGAAAAAAACATGATAGGTAAAAATGTCAAAAAATAATTATACAGCAGTCATCAATGTGCTATACATAATCACTATAAGAAAACAAGAAAATACATAAAAAAAGATAAACAAAAAGGCATCACTGAACTAGTATACATATTTGTTTAGGGTCCAGCTGAATGACTCTTCCGGGCGCGGAAGTTTCTCGCTGCATTGAAGACCCATTGGTGGCCGTCAGCTTGCTCTATGGTCAGGTTGTGATCTCTTCGAATCATTCCGCATTTCTATTCTCAATTTTATATAGACGAAGCACATTATGACAAACGAAAGACAAGAATACAACAATTACCATAACAAAGTTCTACATGACAAGGTGGTACGAATAACGACATTAACGAGCGCAATGAAAATAGCTCACATGGTACTTTGGCTGAAAAAATATGTATAATTGTGATAACTGGAAAATGAAAAGAAGCGCATTTCGGGTTACTGATTATTTCCATCAACTGTATTTCAGATTTGAGTGTTGGTTATTAGAACTTTTATTAGCCGAAACCTAACTACTGGAGTGGATCGTGGATAAATATTGTAAAGAGGGAGGGAGGATGTAAAATTAAGTACGATTTTGATCAATTTTACTGTGAATTATCAAAATCAAAAGTGAATTTTAAGTTACAAAACAAAAACATTTAGTAAATTGAACCAGACGAAACACGTGTCTTGTCAAGCGAGAGAACCATGTTCGGGATCACTTTAAATATATCAAAAAATTTAAATACCATTTGTTTTTTGAAACATAAACGGAACTGCATTTACAATGTTGTTTTCATAGGAGGAAAAAAAAGAGGGCAGGGAAAGATATTTAGTTTAAGGGAAAAGACTTTTCCCTCCATGTCCCACTTCATTCTTTCTATTCTGAAAGGTATTTTTTTTTTAAATTTTTATGCACTTGGCCTTCATTTTACGGGTGAGTGGCATTTTATGATGAGTCCATATCTTATATACTGTACATTCCATTTCATTAAATGGGTCTTAGTAACCGAGTGGTCTGTGTAGTTACTGTCTAGTCAACTTTGAGGTTGTGAGTTCGTACCCCGCTCGTGCTTGTGCACTTAACTTCAATCTTTATTTACTAGAAGTGTCAGTTTTCCTATCGAATGTTGATGGTTTTTCTCCGGGCACTCTCCTTACCTTACCCAATAAACATTGGCTGCCACGAAATAAACCATAGCGATGCTAAAAAGTGGCGTTAAAACTCAGAAAATCATGTCAAATAAATTCATTCAGACTTTAACTGTGACCAAATATTGAACATTACATTTAAACACGACCATACCACAATGAATCACCTTTGATCTTATATTTTCTAGTGAAGTAATTTTGGTTATATTGTTTGTATTGGTCCGTATTTAGGATATATTTAGTATATTCCATAATACTAAAACTTTATCCTAGGATACGCCTTAAATATTAAAGCACGAAAATATTACAATAGGTCATCTATAATATTCATTTCATGGTCGAACTAATTTTGTAAATGTTTCCATTCATTTATAACAGATGCAGCGGTATGTCATAATTATGTAACCTTTTAACCTCTGCACAGATGCCATGCTGAGACGTTTGGTTAGTTATGTGTTTCATCAATACGAAAGAATTGATTGATGTAAATATTTCGAACATTATATATAATCATCTAGATTGATAAGCAATGTTGAAAAAACAGATGTATCAATTTTGTGGGGGGTATATGCGATAGACAGAAATTTATTATTTGTTGTCTTCCGTTCTTGTTTTGTGATCTAGTTTTTTAATGTTCCTCTTAATTCGGTCCCCACAGACTTTTGGACGATCTTCTGTTAACCCTCAAATGAAAATGGTTTATGAATTCAAGAAAAAAACATATTTAGTTTTGTAAGATATAGTCAAGCTTTTCATTTGGAAGGTTTATTGACTCCGCCATTCGGGGTTCTAGTTTTTTTTGTTGATCCTTATTTTTGAACTGATTAAAAATGTATCTTTTTCAAGATTGATTAACCAAAATAAAAGACCTTGAATCTATGTTGACAAATATTGGAAAGATAGTGTACATTATTACGGACAAATAAAATGCATTACAGATGTATCATAAAGTTCAATAATTCCATATTCACAAAATTAAAGTGATGCATCCAATGTTATTGAAGACCGTTTTTATACAGTGTTAACATATTAAGCATTTATTCAATACTGCATCGAACATGTCCGAAGGACATTATAAGCATACTTTACAAAACAAATCAAAATAAAGGAAAGGAGAGTTGCAAATACAACAGATAACATTTTGGTAAATATGGTATAAAAATAAGTAGAAGATAGACCATTGTAGACGTTGTGAAAATACGACCATGTAAATACTATGGTATTGTTAATTCCTAAATGTTTTTTTGTTTATTTGTCATGTTGGTGTGCTTTCTATTGAATTTTGTAGCTTCTTGTTTTATTCAATACGTTTATTGTATTCGTCTATGCATTTGTATATATTGAATTACTGTTTGCGAGTTGTTGAATTGTGCTGCAAATAATTCATGCATATTCAGATAAGAAACATAAACATGTCACAAGTCATAGCAACCTTTTCAGTTGTTGACTTTTTGTATGTGTGTAATGACGAGAGATCGTAGAGGTTCTGTTTAGTTTTTCGAAAGTTGTTTTTTTTCTGAAAAGGGACATAACGTATAAGCAAATTATACATAGGAGATAACTGTATTGTATTTTAAGCTTGGCCTGCGTAAAACGTAGATTTTGTCTTCGCAAATTGACTGGACGGAGCGACGCGTTGCATGCAACTTAATTAGGAGAAAATTTTATCGTTTTTTAAGCAACATAGTTTTCTCTATTCTAATGCAGCATATTGAAATAAATGTTTTTTAATAAATAATTTGGCGTAAAATGACGTAAATGAAAAAGTCCGCGAAACTGTTGTATTATCTTTAGCAAATAAACCATGTGACATCATATGTATTCTTTTTTTGTCAAACATAACACTCTAGACGTATATATACCTTTCGTACGCTTCATAATTGTTTCAACGTTGACAAAAGAACATGTTGAGGCTCAAAATGTGACTTTCATATTTATTTTTTGAGAAACTGCACACCAAAACAAATAATCCGAATTCGGAATGGTGGTTTTCTTAGTTACGGCCTGGTAGAACGTGGAATTTATCCCTTCAAATTATTTGTCAATATCAAATTAAAATCATCGTTTCAATCAAATGCATAAGAATAACATATTATTTGATGTATTGGGCGGACAGTGCAATTAAAATGGACGATGAAAAATAAGTAAGATTTTACTGTGGATTATCTACCGTTTAACATAAATATCTCTTCCAAAAAAATTTAAACCATCACATGTTTATTGTTTTGTTTGATATTTCCTTTGAATATTTATTTCATAACGTATGATCATTATAGGATTAAAAGCCTTTTGAAAGGAATTTATTGGTGTATCAACTCGACCAATTCTCTCAAAAACAAATATGACATGTTTGTAAGTGACTAGGTACAGTTTATACACCAATAGTTTTCTTTCGAAAGGCGTTTAATCCTATCCTTAGAATTCTTTAAAATAGAGATAAGGAATATATTTTGCCACACTCGTAACATTTACCATACGTTATTTGTGAATTTTTGTCAAAAAATTGGCCAGGCGCATGAATAAATTTGTTGGTTAACGCAGAAATATGAGCTTCACGACATTTGATACAAATAAACTACAACAACTTCTTTTATCATTCAAATGAATGTTTTGTTTATTATTAAATCAAATGATTAAAGTGAAGTAAAATATAATATAGGTTGGCGCCTGCTGCCATTCATGTGTTTCGTTTTTTGTTTGTTAAGTCTTTTAAATTATATTACTTTTTGTTATCCCAGAACCTTTAAGTTATAGCTTACACTTTACAGTGAGCTATATGTTTATGGTTGGCGCCCAACGAAAAGTACTAAAAGACAAGGAATAATTCTCAAAATACAACACAACAAATTAAAGATTAAAAGAACACATCGCCGAAAAACAAGATATGAAGTCAAATGCTTTAGTACAGTTTTGCGTGTCTGTTCTGATCGCGATATCCGTCATGTTACGCATAGCAAGTGAAATTCCGATGATGTAACAATTTTTAAAAGATGAAGGTTTATTTTGGCTACGATAACCGGAACTTATCCAAGGTCACATCTGTGACATTTGTATACCCTTGTGGTAAAACAAATAATAACTATTGCGTCCATAAATTGTCACAGTCAAAGCCTACTATGTTATGGGTACAACAGATCCATCATACTATATTAAGAATGATTTTTTAATCTTTTGTTATTTTTTAAGATCCTAGAAGGCAATTCAATAGAACAGACAGACTTTCCAAGAAATCATAACACGGTATACAACAGGCGTTCCCCAAACGTGTATGCTAGCAGAAGCTGGTGTGAGGATTGGCATTAAAGGATTTAGACAAGTCATGGTAGCTGTATGTATCAATTGTAAACAATGTATTAGTTATATTGTGTCAGTTTGAAATGGAGTTACGCAACTCTGATTCCACTGACTCTTCGCTACTGTATACTTTGTTGCATAGTTATTGATTGATTGATATTTGTTTGCTTAATGTCCAGTGGCAAATATTTCATACATATTCAGGATGACAACATATTAACACAAAATACAATATGTATGCCCTGTAATAACGGTTAACCGTATGAAGGTCGTGAAATTTTGGACTGCCACAGGATGAGGGTATAAGGGATCTTGGCAGAAATTTAGCCTTGCAACGGGCCACCTATACAGACCACTCAAAGAGTTGTTGCAAGGTTTCTTAATTGTACAATCCAAAGTGGGAGAGATAAAGATGAGCACATGTCAGCTGTAACGATAATTATAGTAGCACAACAATAAATGCACTTGCTAGTGAATGTCTTCATGATGTAAGGAACCATTTTGTAAGATTAAAATATGCATTTATTCTTTTTTTCACTAATCGACCTACAAAATAAATTATGAGAAGTTTTCTATATATATATATATTTAATGCAAATTTTTAGAAACATATTCATGCCATGTTACCATTATTATAGTTTCAGTTCTATAAACCTACCCTCCGTCAAGGATATACAGACAGTTCTTGGATGACTTAATATTACACACCAAAACTCATGAGTTTTGATGCGGAAGTTTCCCCTTTGGAAGTGACACATTTGTCAGTCCCATCCGGAAGAGAATCGTATGAAGTAGTAAGCGCATGTTTTTGCAGGTTGCATCTCCGATCTACATTGTACTTGGTATGAATTATATGCACAGACTATGTAAGTCTTTTGTAAATCTTTCAAAATTGACGTATGTGAGACATCAAACGGAATCAAAGCAAAAACAGAAAACTATAAACTGAGCAACATGAACATAATAGATTTTTAATGTAGTATATTTAGTGTGGTCGTTTATACAGATTTTGCGCAACGAAAACTTGGCATGATATCAGGTGCACTAGAAAAGTAAGTAGATCCTTATTCAAGTGTGGCACCCACCGGTTGCTTATATGAGTAAATGTATGAAAATAAGTCTGAATCTGGGATGTCACATTCGTGGGAAAAGAATTATGGGATAACAAAAAAGACACGTCAATATTAGTATTTTGGAAAGGAATTGAGCAAATCCTGTACAAACGACTAGCACGTAAAAAAAGGAAAAGAACTCGTCGTGTCTGTCTTGTTTTAAAAGCAGTGTTGATGGCCGCACTGTGGCTTTAAGATTGGAACTGTAATAAAAACACAATGTCTTTGATTTTTGTGAGTTTTTTGCTGGGCATGTACTGGTTTTGTGCCATGAATGGATACCCGTAACCTGTGTTTATTTTTTTCTTTTATAATCATATTTCTTTAACATGTTTTCATTTTTTGAAAATGCATGTATTATTTGCCGCTGGACTTTATTGATCATCAATCTACTTATGTACGCAAATAAGTCTCATAAGGTCAACTGCAGTGGCATGATAAAGTAGAAAATAGTAAATATCTTCAATATATATGTTATCAACACAAGTTGAAACGCTTCCACATTTTTATATATAGACGTTATACACCAATCAAAGATTTAACGTGTACCTTGCATTATGAGGTAACATTGTATTAATATTTGATTTGAAATGTTTTTTAAGGTCGGAAACAGATAATAGAGATCCATAGAGGTTATAAACTACAACACACTGTCACAAATGATACTAATTATAAAGTTGTTCACCCACATTATTTTTGGTAAGCAATGTTACTTTTCAGTATATATAGCAAATTCTGTCGGGGTCGGGGTGAATAAGTTAGAATAAAGAAGACATTGAAAATATTTGGACAGAAGTATAAATTGAGTAACATACAGCTACATGTATTGACAACACATTATATTCAATGCCAAAGAAATATTGAAAGTTTGAGCAGGGAACATCTGGACGGTGATTCCATGATTTTATTTTAAACAATAGTTGTTATTGAAATAGCAAATTTTCTTAGATAAGGAACACTTTACAATATAAATACAACCATAGTTTTGGTTTAAACGTTAGTTACTGATGACGGTTATTAAAGAAAAGCGCTGCAAATGTACAAATTGTATACAGTTCTATTCTCGTTTACACCTTTGACCTTTTTTCCAGGTATAAACAACCAATACAGTTATTTTTGTGACACTTTAACAAATTATTCTAACATACTGTTGTTTTGCATTTCTTAAATGTATTTAATTTCCCATCTTATTGTTTTGAGGAATTTACCTTATAAAGTATTGACTTTAAAATATCTGCATACCTTTTGTACCTCACTCATTTGCCAGTAAGGTTTGATAATATTTTAACATCATTGACTTCAGAATGAAACATCCTATCTGATCATATAAGAATACCACGAATGTTAGGTAAGGACAAACTAATGTACGCAGAATTTAATGAGACATCTTTAATAGATGTCCTACAATTTTTGGAAACTCAAATTGTAGGTACATTTTTTTTCAGATAAACCAGATGATTCCTAATAATACTGGTTGTATTTCTGGATGTTCTGTATCCTAGTTTGTCTCGTTGAATTATATTTGAGGACCTTAATGGAACTGTAAAAGCAAAGAACAGATTTGTTTCAAATAGATGCAGTAAGAGCGATAATCCAAACCTTTGCCAGTGTTATAAAATAACAATAACGGTTTTCAATTTCTTTAAGGCTTCATACAGCACAATCTGGTTGTATTTCCCTCAAGGGTAACTATAGCATACTGGTGCTCAAAAGTCACAAATAATTAAAACAAATCCTGGTATCAAACTAAAACTGAAGCAAACACTATTAGTGAAAAATTGAAATGCAACAAAAACAAACGCCAACTAACATAGAAACGAACTATTGGATAACAACTGCCATTTCCCTGACTTAATTGGAACAGGACAGTTTCAAGTTCACTGGTATATATGAGATGTCAGTACGTAAAGGACATCAACAATATATATGAAAATAAAACTTAAGAATTTAGCAAGGTGTTTTTTCTATTTGTCTTTTCTAGTATAAGTATTAGAATATGCAACCACATATTAACTCTTACCTACTATATTCTAGCTTAAATGAACTGAAAAAAACCCCAAAAAAAAACCAAAACAAAACTGTAAGAGTATATATAATCAAATTCAGCTTTATTTTGCAAAAGTTATAAAACACTTGTTTCCTATTGTTGGAGACTAATCCAAAAAATGTGTGTTACTTAATTCATAAATTGAATTCTTACTATATCAAAATAAAAGAGGAACGAAAGATACCAAAGGGACAGTCAAACTGATAAATCTAAAACAAACTGACAACGTCATGACTAAAAATGAAAAAGACAAACAAACAACAGCACACATGACACAACATAGATAAAAATAAATGTTTTAGTATAGTTAAATAGCCGGCGTTACATACTTTGCAAAGATCAGTGTGAATCTTGTGAAGATTTTATGGCTGATATATGCAAGATTTTTTATCTAAGCGGATTCGTCACATTTCATTACGTATCATCTTACCAAATAATCAGCACAACTTTTGGATCTAGTATATAAGTATGAAGATGTGGTATGATTGTCAACGAGAAAACTATTCACGAAAGTGTCGAATTCGAGGATAAACATAAGTTTAGGTCACCATATGGCATTTAACATTAGGAAAAATATAATCCATGTACTAGTCAGCTGTAAAAAGTCCAGACATGACAAATATGAAACAATTCAAACGAGAAAAGTATTTATAACAATACAACGATTGCAAACTCCTGACTAAAACAAAGTCCAACAATATTGTGTCTAGGTTCAATGTGATTGTGAGCGCTCAACTCTCCATCAACCCAGACAGTCGTGTACAACTAGAAAGTTATATAAGTTTCAAACATTTCTAATTTGTCCTTCGATTTCTTATTTTTTCTAATGTGAAAGACTTCAAATAAAGACAGATACTTGTTTCCATATAACTGAATAATGATCACGTCAATTATCATATATTTAGAATTCCTTTCAATAAACAATTCCAATACTTTGATATTTTTACCTCCTTCACACTTCTTGGATTATCATTGCACATGTGGATATATTGTATATCTAATAGGTAGTCAGGTGGTATGTTTTATCTTAAGTACAATGTCAGTGATTGTAGTTTATTCTAAATACACGACTAGTATGATTGTTCACAGTGAATTTCTCCCTTATACATGTTATAATAATTGTAAGGCATCAGATTAATATTAAAGCCATTGCTATATTACTTAAGAAGTAATTCTCGTTTCGAGTATGGACCATTCATTTTGAAATACAATTTAAAAAAAAAGGAAATTTAGATTTTCATTCAAATTTGTCTTTACGACGGATATCTTTAATCGAAGAGGTTCATAGTGTTAAAAGCTCGAATAAAAATGCTATACAAAAATAAACCAATAGACGAAAGAACAGAAACGTTAACTTTATCAATGTTGTTAATTTCGTCTTGATATTGTGAAATATCTATTTTGTGGAATAAGATCATTGTTATAATGTTATAAACACGAAATATAAACGGTTAACCATATGACTTGTTTGAAATTTATTTATCATTTAAATACCGTTATATTGGTTTTAAAGCATTTTTGTTCTATCAAAATATTTAGAAAAAGGATTTAACTATTCATTTAAAACTTTTTGTGCCTATACTTCATATACTTAAAGACTCGCAAATATCATATTATAATGATACGTAATACCTTATCAAAATTAAAACAGGCAAATATGTTTGTCTTGTATCAGAAAGTTCATACAGTGTGTATTCATGCGTTACTAAAAATAAAAATATTTTGGGATATAATAGGAGCGAAAGATACTGTAGGGACATTTAAACTCTTAGATCGAAAATGAACTGACAATGCCATGGTTAAAAAAGGAAAAGACAAACAGACAAATAATAGTTAAGACACAACAAAAACATAAAGACTACGCAACACGAACCCCACCAAAAACTAGAGATGATCTCATGTGTTCCGGAGGGGTAAGCAGATTCTGATCCCCATGTGGCACTTGTCGTGTTGCTCATGTTATTATAAACCCGGTAAACATTTAAGAATGTACTAAATGTAAAGTATTTCGACTAATCAGCACTGTATGAAACTAATAAAAGAAATCATTGCATTTGCAAGTTCTTAGAAAAAGAAAACAAATTAAATCGACTAGCTCCATCTTGTTAAACAGTCCCTTTTGTCGTATAGAAGCAAAACCACGCATAATGAATCGTTATAGTTTTTGTAAGAAATTATTTTAATGGAGAAATTATAATCTTATATTGTTTAATTTCCGCTTGCAATTTGAAGGAACAAGTATGTATAAGCATATTTTTTTTACTGCTGGCAGTAAACCAATGAGCTGGTATGTTTGCTACATAATTTAATCATCATTATCATTGTTTTGTTAATGCTTAACGTCCGTGTGATATGTATAGAAGTAGTTTTAGAATACTTTGATTTGTATGGTCTTCCAGGAAAACATCGGAGTTCAATACTGCACGATCTACATATTTTACACGTATATGGATTTTTTTTAATACTAAATGAGAAGCTATGTGTTTGCTTGTCCTACGCATAACATTAAAACACACTTACTTTGTATTTCGATTATTGTATTACGGAAGTATTATCTAGCATATTGACAGTAAGTTAAAACATGAAATTTTATATTAAGGCATGGTTTGACGCATCGTCAAATATCAAAGTTTCTTAACCGGGTATTCTTAATCTTTTAACAAACTTCTTCCAAGAGTGGGTGCAATTGGGAAATCATTGTTCGACATATCATCACGTATAAATGCATACTCTATTATTATTCGTAAAACGCTTAAAAAAAACAACAAAAAAACCCAACAAACTAGTAATTTAATAGCTTGCAAATTCCAAAAAAAATAATACATTACATGAACATGATGAAGATAATTTTACTTTTTGATCAATATTACAAAACGAAATAGGTCTTTTGTTTTCTCGTCTGAATTGTTTTAACATTGTCATTTCGGGGACTTTTATAGCTGACTATGCGGTTGTGGCGTTGCTTATTGTTGAAGGCCTAACGGTGACTTATAAACGTTAATTTCTGTGAAATTTAGTCTCTGGTTAAGAGTTGTCACATTAGCAATTGTACCGCATCTTCTTTTTTTTTAATAATTTAAAGAACGATAAATACTGATTTATGTACATTGAATTTCTTAATTGATCTTAATTTTTTGAAATAATGTCAAGCAATTTGGATTTGTTCCGGGAATTATTTCGACTACACATCAACGTAATAAGTAGATATAGGACGATGTGGTGTGAGTGCCAGTGAGACAACTCTCCATCCAAATAACAATTTAAAAAAAGTAAATCATTATAGGTTAATGTACGACCTTCAACTAAGAGCATTGGCTCACACCGAACAACAAGCTATAAAGGGCCCCAAAATTACTAGTGTAAAACCATTCAAACGGGAAAACCAATAAGGTTTAATCACTTCAATAACGATAACAAAGAACTTATATCATATAAAATATCATATTTTGAAAAGGTGTAATATCACAAACACAAATTGATCGCGAGTTAATATATTACGAAAGAAAAGTACGTTAATGGCTACAATAAAGCTGTACCAGAAGGGGTTGATATTAATGCATAAAGAGTGTGACTTAATTGTTATGAAGCTTGAATTAAACTTAAAACATTAATCGAATTGAATCAGATTCAAAAGAGAAACATTTTGGTTGTATTTAATTAACATGGCTTTGTTTCGTTTTTCAGAGAAAAAATATGACGCCAAGTAATGTAGGTTTTATTTTCTGTATCGTTATTTGCATTGTTCAATATGGACTATGTTGGAAGAATGGTTACGATTTGCCTCTTAACTTTGTTTGCCCAGCGAATAAAATGATATCATACATAAGAAGTGTACATAATAATGTAGCTGAGGACAGAGTGTGGGACTTTAAATGCAGGAGGAATCCATACGGCTCAAATGGATGCAGTTGGAGTGGTAAGCTTTACATTGGTCATACATAGTACATACTTTAAATAAAAAAAAATATATCTTAATTGTCATAATGAATGAATTGTGTTTTTTTCTAAATTATTTAACGACTTTACTGGGAAAGAAAGATAAGAAGTTAGCAATATCCTTTAACTTCGCTTTCCGCTATATAGATGATGCTCTCTCATTAAATACTAAAAAAATCGTGACTATGTTGAACACATCTATCCCATCGAACTAGAGATCAAGAATACAACATGATCTGCTTACCCTTTCTGAACACCTGAGATCACGCCCAGTTTATGGCGGAGTTCGTGTTGCTTAGTCTTTTGTTTTCTATGTTGTGACTTGTATACTTTTACTTGTCTTTTTCTTTATTAGCCAATTCGTTGTCAGTTTATTTTGATCTATGAGTTTTACTTTTTCTCTGGTATCTTTCGCCCCTGTTTGCTGAAAACATCGCATTGTAATCTGAAGAAGAGGCGAAAATTTCAATTGAAGCTTTTAGGGCTCGGATATTACCACAAAGATTTTTAAAGCAGAATTTACGCTTTTATCTTTTATAAATTTAAACGGTAGTTTTCACTTATGTTTTCATGACAGGATGGGTCAATAGCTGGGATGAGACGTTTGCATTCATATGTCCAGACAACAGATACATATCTGGAATACGCAGTTATCATAACAACCAGGCAGAGGATAGAAGACATAACGTCTACTGCTGCAAATCAAGAGGTAAATAAATCATTGATATAAGAGGATAAAACGAGAAGCGTAACAGCCTGCACATCTTACCATATACTCATTAATTCAATTACAATTGATTTTAAAATTAATGAGGACATTTCTTTTTTGTTATAGACAAATGCATGATTATTTTTGCAGGGAATCGTTATTCGGAATACAATATATTCTAGACCAACTCAGATTGCATCTTGTCATCAGACAGTTTTTTTCTGTATTGTGTACGTAGAACCGTCTGGTGTTGACTTTCTCAGTCGTAATACATTTTCGATTTCCAAACATTTAATATCCATCGTACAACATTAGTTAGTTAGTTATAAAGCATATTCCTTTCATTAAGCATTTGATACAATTTCTTTTCTTCTTGTTTACCTTTCTAGCTTTTGGTAACATGATCTATGAATCATTAATGATCGAGAGCTTATACATCAAACATGTCTAGGTAAACACTATGCAATGTTATATTTAGAGGTGAGCTGTATAAATTTCTAATATTTTTTTTATATATATATAATTTTAAGCAATTACATCTGTATAATTAATATTTTCCCCTACTTTATCTACATGTAATAAAACTCCTTTTGCAGGAAAAGTCTTTGTCCACAGTTGTCATTTGACATTAACGAACGGGTTTGATCGACAAATACAACAGAAAGTTCCTTATGGCTATACATGGAAAGGGGTAATCAGTAATCATAATAACGTAGCAGAGTAAGTTAAGATAATAGCATGTTCTTCAATAAGATGTTCCACATGTTTTGGTGGTATATAACTTTTTTTAAAACATGAAAAGTCACTTGTCTATACAATTTTTATGACACGAAATAAAATAAAGCACTGCTTAAAGCCTAACAACAATTTGGTCGACAAACTTTTGATGACCACGACAAAATAAGATGGATAGAAAATGTCTAAAAGAGCATCACAATTATTTATTATTATTTATTATTATTATTATTATTACAATTTTTCTATAGCGCTAAATCTAAAACAATATTACTCAAAGCGCTTAACATCACATGTTAAACGAAATATACACACAGACAGTGATAAAAATATAAAACATGAAACCACAAAATAAATATTTGAGTGTTAAAACTTTTCTAGATAAAAGGATTAATAATGTGGATTTATTTTTCTTCAAAGGAATATATATATCAATGAATCAAAATAAAAAAAAAACGAGTAAAACATTATACTGAATAAAGTTGGTAAAATAAATAGCCAAAAAAGTCTAAAACAAGATTGCTATTACAAATTATCAAATATAAGTTAAAAATTTGAAAACGTATTCAAAAGATGAAAAAGAAATATTACCATGTAAAAATATAATTACTGAAATGAAAAATATGTGTGCTACTAAAAAAAAACGAAAAAAACATACAATGTACATATTATCAATAAAACATATCTCCAGTTAAAAGAAAAGTTCGATAAATCAAAAGCAGGCTAACGTCTATGGCACAATGTATCACAGAAACGAATTTAAGGGATTAAAAATGCTTGTCAAAAAAAAAGTGAGTTTTTAAGTTCTTTTTGAATACAGGCACCGACTTTGCATTTTGAATTGTTTTTGGTAATGCATTCCAAAGGATGGCAGCTGCTTGATCAAATCTTCTATTGCCGTAGGTTTTGGTTCGCACAATAGGAGTTACGAGTGTTAAGTTGTTTTCAGACCTTAATGATCTTGATGGCCTGTATAAATTTACAAGTTCACTAAGATATAATAGCGCTTCATGTTTCACGGACTTGAATACATATAATAATATTTTGTATTGCACCCTGTATTGCACAGGCAGCCAGTGAAGAGACTCAAGTGTCAAAGTAATGTGTTCGTATTTCTTTTTTCTTGTAACTACTCGCGCAGCAGTGTTCTAAACCCTTTGTAGTCTCTGAATCATGTAAGCTGGTAGTCCATAGAGTAAAGCGTTGCCATAATCCAATCGAGAAATGATTAACGAATTGACCAGAGTTTTACATACATCCTCGTTGATGTACGGACGTATGCGGCCTATATTTCGTATTTGATAAAAACATGATCTCGAAACTGAACTGACTTGTTGGTGCATTGACAGAGTCTTATCAAAATGAACGCCCAGATTTTTAATACACTCAGAACTTGTAATGATGTTTCCTTTAAAGGTGAGATTGCAATCCTTCAAATCTTTCACTCGGTTTTTCGGAGCAAATAGCATCAGTTCCGTTTTGTCCTCGTTCAGTTTAAGCATGTTCACACACATCCATGAACTTGTATCGGCCAAACAGTCCTCAATTCGATTCGATGTGTTTTTCCAGTTATCAAGAGGTTCGAAAACTAAATAGATCATATCGTATCATCGGCGTAGCATTGATAAGACATGTTGTGACGTCTACATATTTCGCCGATCGGCTTCGAAAATATAGTATATAGCTTTGGGCCAAGCACGGAGCCCTGCGGCACACCGCAATTAAGACGAAATTCGTTGGAGTGGACCGAGCCGAACAATAATTATAGTAAATACCAGTAAATAGTGAGCAATTTGTTTCACACTATAATCTTTGTGTTATAAAACATAACCTACAAGTTAAATGCATTGAATGCCAAGTGTTTCTGTAACCTCTACGTATAATCGTGAAAAAAGAAACTTTACCAGTTTTTACTTTACTAAATTAGTTTTCAGTCTTTTCCCTAATATTAACGCATATTCACGACGAGGTTTACGCAACACATTTAAAGAGTATTAAAGAAAAGAAAATTTCGGAAAACACGTACAAGTTTTAAAATTTGTTATATTATGACAACGTTGAAAGCAAAAAGCGATTAAATATCATTAAAAGTAAATATTGTGTTATGTTGCAATTTGTTTGAAAAGAAAATGAAAATTGAATAAATACTATATACAATTGAATTTTAAATATCCAGCAGAAAGCATGCAACGATCAAACTAAATATAAAGATCAATCTTCAATCTCTTTCAAAGATTATAAAAGTACAATTGTTTATATTTCAGGGACCACCAGTTTGTCTTCCTGCTTTGCCGATTGAGCACATAACGAATTAATAAAATAATTTAGTATATATTTCAAGACACACATGAGTTCATTCGTTTTTCCTTGAATATAAACATATACTCCTGCCAAATATAAATCAGAGTTCAGATTGAACGGCAAAAATGGCATTTACCCTACTTCAACTAGGTAATTGAAAATGTTTGACAAAATATGATTTAGTTAGTTATCATAAATACCAGAATTATACTTTAGTACGCCACACCCGCGTTTTGTCTACAAAAGACTCAACAGTGATGCTCATATCAAATTCTTGATAAAGCCAAACAAGTACAAAGAACACTGAGGGTCCGAAATTCCAAAAAGTTGTGCCAAATACGGCTAACTTAAAGGTGATCTATGCCTGGGATAAGAAAATCCTTCGTTTTTCGAACAATTCAAAGTTTTGTAAACAGGAAATTTATAAAAATGACCACATTATTGATATTCATGTCAACACCGAACCTTTTGTTCAAATTATGTATACTTCCGTCAGAGATTCCTTTGTAGTAATTTTCAGTTAGAAAAGAGGATAATATGAGCAGGATCTGTTTTCCCTCCCGGAACACCTGAGATCACCCCTAGTTGTTGGTGGGGAACATACCAAAGTGAATTTTATTCAAATTCAAAACTTAAATACAACCTGATAACCCCACAGCTGAAAAAAAAACCAACCCAAAACGACGAACACACACACAAGATGTGTAAAAAACAACACAGCTAAAGACTGAACAACACCAACCCACCATGACTGAAGTGTAGTTTCAAGTGTTTTCAAACAAATACGTTCTTATATTAAAACAGCAATCTCACACTCTACTAATTTAATCACTGACACAAACATAATGCGATGATTTAGTATATCTCTCCTGTGCTCGTATACAATCGCCATAAAGAATTCGGAGTCAAGTGTTTAAGCCCTGAGCGATGTTTAAATGTACCGGAAACTCCTGTATATCATTTGAGTTTTATATAATTCTAATAACGAATCAATACAATGAATATCCAAATTACAAGTATGTGTTGTTACTGCTATGTCTGTATACCTCTCGAATTATTCCATTGACCCACACTTAGAAAAAATACAGAAATAGCAGAAGTAGTAAAAACGATCACGTTCTAGTCCAAATTCAGGGAGCTCGTTAACATTAACATATCTTCCTAAGCTATTGTTTAAAGCATTTATAACCATTCTAGAAAGGCGAAGTTAAAAACCAGCATGTTTTAACTTTTGCTATTATTGGTTGACAGAAAATCCAGAAAAGGGTTACACAATCACCGAATATATAAAGTGTTTTTGTCCAAAGGGAAAGAAAATCAATCGAGTCACAATATCACTGGAAAACATTCGAGATAAAGATTAAAAATAGACAATGCCTTATTTGTGGTGTGTACATGTATAAACATGATAGGACTGCAAACTGCCAATTGAATCTCAATCTAACCATCCATTCAGATAGAGTTGTTTAATGTGGTACCCAACACCTTCACTAAAATTGATTTGGCTCGTTTAATTTTCATAAAATTTTGACAAAGCATTTACTTTGACCCTTTGACAAAAATATAATATTTAAAAACAAGAATGTGTCCATAGTACACGGATGCCCCACTCGCACTCTCATTTTCTATGTTCAGTGGACCCTGAAATTGGGGTCAAAACTTTAATTTGGAATTATAATTAGAAAGATCATATCATAGGGAACATGTGTGCTAAGTTTCAAGTTGATGTAACTTTAACTTCATCAAAAACTACCTTGACCAAAAACATTAACCTGAACTTCGCACTATTATTTTCTATGTTCAGTGGATCATGAAATTGGGGTCAAAACTATAATTTGGCATTAAAATTAGAAAGATCATATCATGGGGAACATGTGTACTTAGTTTCAAGTTGATTGGACTTTAACTTCTTCAAAAACTACCTTGACCTAAAACTTTAACCTGAAGCGAACGAACGCACAGACGGACGAACGGACTAACGGACGAACGGACGAACGGACTAACGGACGAACGGACGGACGAACGGAAGCACAGACCAGAAAACATAATGCCCCTCTACTATCGTAGGTGGGGCATAAAAATTTAACCAACCATTTTATCAGAAAAATTACACTGGTTACATAGCAATTTGACAAACACTAGTTTTGATCATTGAGAAGCTTAATATTCCCTTAACAACACAACGTAATTAAAACGTTTAGCTGATTTTACATAGTTATCTCCCTGTAGTGTTAGGTACCACCATAATGATTTAGTTACGCATACATATCGGTGTATTCATATTCGCGAAAACGTTAAAATCTGTATATATTTCCGGAATCCAAGGACTTAAAAGAGGGACGAAAGATACCAAAGGGACAGTCAAACTCATAAATCGAAAATAAACTGACAATGCCATGGCTAAAAATGAAAAATACAAACAATAGTACACATGACACAACATAGAAAACTAAAGAATAAACAACACGAACCCCACCAAAAACTAGGGGTGATCTCAGATTAATTAATAATTGATTAAACCAAAATGGCAATGTTTACTAGGTTTTTTTGTATGCTTTATTCATATACAAAACTTTGAAGTACATAAAAATGATTTTTAAAGATATAATCAGAATAAAAAGTAACTTTGCGATACGAATGTACCTTACTTATTTTGGATGCATGAAAACTGAACTTGAAAACTGAACTGCGCTCTCATAGCTTACTATGTGGTATGGGCATTGCTCAATGTTGAAGACCGTACGGGGACTTATAGTTGTTAATTTCTATGTCATTTGATCTTTTGTGGACAGTTGTAAAATTGGCAATACCATATCTTCTTTTTTATATTGTTTATTTGAAAGTATCTATTACTAATAATTTAATACGTTATATTAGATCATTAAGGCATTTACACAAGAAATTTAAGCAAAAAGAAAAAAATATCCTATTTTTTTCTGTGAAATTCATGTTGAAATGCAACCATTAAGTTGGTTTTCTTACTTATCCCCTAAATTAAGAGACAATCATACAAAAATTGTGTTGGTAAGTTTAAATCACTTTGTACCTTGAAGTAGCATAAATAAAATATATTTATGTATGAAAGTAACAGAGCATTCCGATAAAAAAAAAACCATTTACCTGCATATCTATCCCTGGCAAAAGTTTAAAAAGTCAGATAGACCTTTTATATTTAAACGTGCTTAGTCCCCCGTCTTATCTTATAAGATTTATGTGGACCATATCAGTTAAAAGGTTGTGCTAACACCACAAAATTGTCTCTGTTTACAGACAAACCTATACCTTTCGAATAGTTTTAAAGCATAGCATGTCGTACTACTAAATTCAATCATTGTCACAATGTTTCCTATTCAGCATGACTTTATAAAATGAAGCGTCTGGCGTATATACTAAATTAAGTCCTTGTATCTATGATGAGTTTATTGATATAAAAAGAATAAAACAAACACTACATTTTTAGTGTTGTGAAACTCATATAATGCATTTTACCAAATCGACGTTACTTACGTACCGTTAGTTAAAACATTACAGGGTATGGAATCCTCGTGTTCAATCAACTAGAATTATTTCCAATTCAGGTATTTGTTAAGGGTTGATTTTCCTTGCGAGATGATAATAAAACTGTAACTGTAATAAATAAGCAAATTAGATCTGTTCATAATGTTCCTATATTTGAACAGATTATCAAAAATATTTATTTTAAAGGATTGTAAAAGTTGAATTCACATATTTTTTTTTCATAAGTACACCTATACAAGTGACAACTCAACGACAGATCCATCAATCGAGTAACAAGTGAACATGATGAAAGTGATGCACGACTGAAAACACATATAATATTCATTATTACTTTAAATATTAGCACACAAATATTAAATCTGCTGATATTGAGAGTAAATATGAATATAATAGTTGTTTCTGCCTTGAATCACCTTCAATTGTGATACTATTGGGGGATCTGTCGTAGAGTTGTCACTTGTTAAGGCGTATTTAACAAATATATACACGTCTTAACACGTGGCAACGTTATGACTGACATTATCTATCGGATAACACATGGTTATGTTGTCCTGGTGGTCGAGTGGTCTAGAGCGCTGGACGTTGTTGCCACCATGCCACCATGCCACAACAACAAGGGTCGAATCCCGGTAAGGGACGGATACACATTAGCTATCGTCTATTAGTTCTCTCTGTGTTTATCTATCTGTATTGTTATCTATTTGTTTTTCAGGACATCTTAATTTGTGAAATACTGTTCATCCGTTTCTGTTTCAGCTTTCGTTTGATCGGTGTAGGTGGTTTTTATTTGTTGTCATGTTGGTATTCTTTTTATTGTATTTTGGTTAAATCTTGTATTTTAGTGCATTTGTTTACTTTATCTTTGCATTGATATAAAATAACTATACGAAATTGAACATCATTGAGGAACCACAATTTCGAACGGTTAAATCACCTTCAAAAAAAGAATAAAGAATTATATACACCAGACAGGCAAGTCGTCTACAAAAAAAAATATCCAGTTGAAGAGAATTAAGAACCCAAATTCCTGAATCAATCTGTAAGTTTTTCAAAAGGCTTCGAATGATAATACATAAGGTATATCAAAAATGATAGAAACCATATTTAAAAAAGAACATTTTTAGTTGTCACCATTTTCAATTTATCGATTACAAATAATTGACATAATTGATATTTAGTTTTATCTTTTGAAAGCTCAACCTGTTATATAGACAAGTCGCATTAAGTGGATTTTTCAAAAGTTGACTGCCGTTCCATATGTTCGGTTATTTTACATTTACATTTAGAATAAACTAATTATCATTTTAATAGCTTGCCCGGATCCATCTGATGATTTGTTTTCCATCTTAAGCTACCCAACTGAAAACGTTTTTTTGTCAGTCGATCAAAGTGAGAACAAATTGATGGCACAACCTGACGTCATTGACATGGCATAGGAAAGTATTGATAAACAGTATTATAATGCTTTAAACTTGAGTCTAGATAAGAGTAGTGAAACGCCCCGTAGTTTTCAGCTGACCATAGGTGATCTATAAACAGCATTTAAAAATTCAGTGTTAATGTTATTTGTTTGAAATCACTGTTTTTGTTTTCGTAAATTATAAGGGTTATTGAAAGATTTGTTAAATCTTTTAAATATTTTACAACTATACATTAATAAAATTTTAAGCAATATTTTTGCAACAACTATATATTAATAAAATAAAAAAAAAGCAATCTTTGATAACAACTATATATAAATAACGTTTTAAGGAAGTGTCTTTCTCTAATAACTTTTTAATAAATAAGAATTAACTAAATTTTCTTTTGTTTAAAAAAGTGTTATATCCAATGCAGTCAACGAACACTTTTCCGTGACAACACTTAATCAATGTAATTTAAAACGGAAAATGAATGTCATTACCTCGATGCACATCATTTCGAATTCACCAAGAACAATGAAGAAAATTATTGTGTATTGGTATTGTGTACCAATTTTGAGGTTGCATGATACAAATTCTGTTTTGGGTATCGGTATTAATGTACTCAGGGGTATACAGCCATCTTGAATTGTACAATTACAGTAAATAATCGGTCTTCCAGTTATTTGCCTATATCTACAAATTCGGAGACAGATTTGCAATTTATTGGTTACACTGTTTATTCATATAAAAAAAACTTATTTAGTGCATATTGAAAATATTTTGAAAAAATACCAAATGTTTTTGTTTTAAGAATTAAGTTAAAAGAAAGCCATTTAAGGGGAGGTACAAAATTTATACTGGACAAATAGGGAAATTTCCATTTTTTACTTGTGGCTAATAAACAAGTTCAATGAAGTTTGGCGACCCATTTTTGTCACTTTGTTTTCTTAAAATGTAGTATGAAACCTCTCTTCTCATATTTTATTTCCAAATTTTGTCTCATAGATTTCTTTTTATGCAATGTTTTTTTTTCTTGAACAATAAAAGCAAATTTTTGGCAATTTTAAACGACTTGTAACTTGAAAAACAGCGCGGTGATCCAAACGTTTTACTATTTTTTTTAAGAAGCATAGTTTTGGCAAAGTAAAAGAAAATACTGTCGTTTTTTTATACCACTGAACTATCGTAAAGTAGAAAAGCAAATGGATGAAATTTTTGTCATTAATATATTGTCATTCAATTGTTTTTTTAATCTACAAATTCGTGGTAGAGAACGTCAACAAATTATCTCTGGTTGATGTGTCCGTGCTTTTAAACGATATTAAAAAAAAAAACAAAAACAAATCGTAAGTTTTAATTTCATCTTTTTAAATAGACCACGATTTAAGCATTTTATGATTTGTCATCCATATAAGTGAATAAAAATGTCAAAATAAGGTTTTTCTACGAAAATTAAACGGATATCAAACAAAAGTAATAATCATTTTTTTAATCAGAATTATGAGTAAACTTTATATATCGTTTAAGAAATAAAATCGCCGGGTTGATTAAATTTGCGTTAAATGATGTCTTTCATTAGCAAGAATAAAACTAATTTGTTTTGTTTAATATCGTAGAAAACGGGTTGCTGATAATTAAATTGCTTTATATGAATTTTTTATTGAATTTGATTTATCCTTATGATATCGGTTATAATAGTTTTCTAGTTTGAAATATGGTATCAAACTCCTGCATAGTAATGTAGATTGGACGGAGGACCGCAATACGGAATTTAAATGTTAGAGAACATGTTTTAAAAATATAGATGCAGTTGAAACGATTATCCACACATACCCCAGATTTATGAAAACAACAAAGCTTGCACATATTGTTGGGCTGTCTACTGTTATAGATTTATATTCACTCTCTAAAACTATATAATAAAAATTCTGGAAAACATTACGCTATGAAAGCGTTTCCTCGCCTTGGTGACTTCAACACATTTACCATTTTTGAAAATATCATTTTGAATTGAACCGTTTTTTAGAAGTAAATAGTCGGTGTCTTATATAACTTTTTTAGTTAAAGTACAACCAAGTAATACTATGTCATTGTTAATTTGTAGTGCATATTTGAGTCTTTTGTGCTAAATATTTTTACCTTGTATTTTTCTATTATGTTTCGTCTTTAGTTTTGTTTGTTTGTATTTGTGTTTGTTTATGATTGGATTTAAAAAATAAAATGTTTAAGGTATAATGTTCTGAGAACTGTTACTGATGAATTTTGTTTTGTTTGTTTTCGTTTGAATGCGGCTGCTTGTTGTTTTTGTTTATTTGACATGTAGGTATGACTTGTTTCTCATATTGATATCTTCTTGGATTATTTCTGATCCTGTCAGGAGCCTCTGGCCTTTGTTAGTCTTGTATTATTTTAATTTTAGTTTCTTGTGTACAATTTGGAAATTAGTATGGCGTTCATTATCACTGGACTAGTATATATTTGTTTAGGGGCCAGCTGAAGGACGCCTCCGGGTGCGGGAATTTCTCGCTACATTGAAGACCTGTTGGTGACCCTCTGCTGTTGTTTTTTATTTGGGCGGGTTTTTGTCTCTTTGACACATTCCCCATTTCCATTCTCAATTTTATTTGCATTATACAAATTCTTATTCAGGATATCGGTATTAAAGCAGTACGAAAACTGATGATTTTTTTTTGTCATTAATATATATATTCATTCATATTCTTTTTAATAAACAAATTTTTGGTAGAAAACGTCGACAAATTATGTATGGTCAATGTGTCAGTGCTTTGAGTTTCATACTATAAAAAAACCAGTCTCAACTTTTTAAATTGACCAACCTGTTTTTTTATAAATATAAACAAAAACAATTTTTTTGATCAAATGTTTTAATTCATTTTTTTGTGTACCGTTTAAGAAATAAAATCTTCTGATTGTTTTAAATTGGGTCAAATAATGTCTTTAATTAGCAGGGATTAAACAAATTTGTTTTGTTTAATATCGTTAAAAAATAGTTGATGACATTTTGATTACTATTTGTTAACGTATAATGTCGATTATGACGTCTTTGTCGAGAAGATTATTTACTGCAGTTTTCTTGATAAATTGATATCAAATTCTAGCAGCATAATGAAGATTGGATAGAGGATTATTTTTAAAATTAGATTATTAAAAGCTAGGGAACAAATGAATGCATTTCAAATAGATGAAATTTAAAGAATTATCTAAACCATCATCTCAATTTTTAAATTTAAAGCGTCCCTTACGTTCCGCGAATAATTTCTAACGAAGAAAATGGGCGAATGAACCTGGTTTTAAAGCTAGCTAAACCTCTCACTTGCATGACAGTTGCCTCAAATTCCGTTATATTGACAACGATGCGTGAACAAAACAAACAGATTAACATAAACTCTGACGTAGAAATGCGCGTTTGCCGTCACATAGGTAGATATACAATAATTTTGTCGTTCAAAGCATGAACAGAATACAATCAAGTTCTTTAAGGCATATTCTCTTCCGAATCTAAATTAGATAATGTCCTTGTCCGTCTTGCTGCTAGTCTTTATGCCTATAATGAATTTCTTCTGAAAAAAAAGAGCCACGTTATTTTTATCAAAGAACACAAAAGGGCGTATAGACAAAGCGTAATCAAAAAAGAAAGACAAGAATACAAAAATTATCATGGAACAATAACACAACGGCGGGATATCTAAGTACAGAACCACGTCATATGTATCAAAGAAACAAAAAAATAATCATACAAACAAGGCACATTAGTATAAATGAAACAAATGAAGAAATGCATAATTAGAGAGTCCCGTTAAATGGATATAAAAAAAACCCAGACTAAACAGTAAAATTAATATTGATAAAGACAAATAAAAAAACCAACATTTAACATGTATTAAGATGATATAATGATGTTAGTACGCATAATATATATTTCATGTATCATTCTGATAATTTCAAAATTAAAATCGCCTCTTTTGTCATAGATTCTGGTACTGAGATGACTGTGTATGTCAAATAAGATGGTTTAAGTCTAACAATAAAGCTCAGAAAGTCGTGTTTGTTGTTTCTCTAATTTCTAGTTCTTGGGTATCTATTAATAGAACCCAATCAAAAAAATTAGGATTACTAATGGGAAACATGATCAGTATATCTGAAAGTGAAATTTAATAACCTTGCGTCTTTGATCTTCTTGTTTTTGACAAGTGTCTTAAGACAAACCGATTCATATGAAAAAATAAGAAGTAGTCGGCGCTGCAACAACACACAAACGACAATGCAACAAACATACAAACTTTTCGATAAACACAGCTTTAATATAGTGGTTCAAAAAGTCAAAAGTATGAATCGAAAAGTTTAAAAAAAAAAGCCTAATGATTTCTTTTTATAATTGAAAGGATATGATTGCAAAAAGTGAACAAACAACATAACGGCAAACAAGCAAGCAAATTATAGAGGACATCATAACTGTAATAGTATAGAAAATATTTGGCAACAGTTTTGAAATGGTTCGCCGATTTCGGTGCTAATACTCTTTTGGTTATCATTTACCTTAATGTAGATATTTTTCTTTATACCTCATAAAACTCTATAAACTGAACATTTACTTGAACTAGACAATAATAAACATAACTATTCTGAAGCAATCATCTTTTTCAGACCATTTAGAAAAGTTGGTTTCTTTCTTTCTTTTTTTTATTATTGTAGGGCATCGTAAACATTTTTGCTCTAATACCGATACACGGGCTATTGAAGAATTGGTTGATTTTGGTTTTTAATATAACAATACTTGTTGAGTTGATCTTTGAAGGATTTTCCCAATTGTTTATGTCTTATTTTTGTGGTGGGGGGATGGGGTGAGTGGTGATAATTATCTGTAATTGTTACGGTTCTTACATTTGTATTAATTCTTTTTTTTTCTCGCATTTTTGGACCTAGACGTTTCTGAGGAAGGTTTAGCATAAACTAGCTAAGGATGTATTCTTCTGACATTTCAGTCTCATTGAATCACGTTCTGGAATTATTTCCAAAACATGTGATACAAGTGGAAAATAGCAATGAATTTTATTATTATCATAATCAAACTTAACTCTCTGAAAGAATTTTGTGTATTTCCGATAAGTAGTTTTTGAGTAATGAAAATTTCAAATTTTATTACTAATCAAGTCAGTCTTTTTAATGAAATTTTTAGAAAAATGGGTGAGAGGTACATGTACAAAAATGATTTTATCAGAAACATTAACATCCAATATAACTTTTTTTTTCAAATTTCTTTGATATGTATTTTTTTTAATCATTTATAACAAGGAAGTTGAAGTAATATGCATTTTGTTTTTTAACACAGAAAAATCAAAACTTTACAAAATTGACAAAATTGTAAATTTCACATGAAAAAGCATCAAAATATGATAAAACTTTTTTATATTAACACCTACCTATAGTTTTTTTCAGAGTGGTCCACTTCATCTTTACTTAGAGTATGAAAAAAAGTTTAATTGTGGATCTGTGATTTTTTTTTTCACGATAATATCCCAATAATGGGTAAAAATTGAGGAAAATTGAAAAAAAACCCCATCAAAATTGGGTACTTTCAGAGGGCCGTATCAAAAAAAAAAGAAGCGCACAACCAAATGATTTTTTCTTCACCAATTATTGTTTCAGTCATATAAATCCAAAAATGAGGTTCAGAAAAAAGGTTAATTTCAAAAATTTTTGGCTCCTCATTCTTTGCTATGTATGCTAACATTCCCATGAAAATTTTAAAATTGTTTGTACGCACATTGAACGACAAATTTATGTGACGTATAAAATTTTCTGACGTCAGACACTCAATAAATGTGTTCGTAGATAGTAGATGTTTTTGTGTTCTGTTAAATTGTTCCTTTTAAAATTGTTAAACGATGATGACTGATGTACCCATATTTTGACTATTATATTTATTGTGTCTGTTTATTTAACGCATCAATGTAAAAATATCGGAAATTGATGAGACTGTCATTACAAAAGTGAGAGGGTTAGCGCTATAGAACCAGGTTTAATCCACCATTTTCTACATTTGAAAATGCCTGTACCAAGTCAGGAATATGACAGTTCTTGTCCATTCGTTTTTGATGCGTTTTGTTATTTGATTTTGCCATGTGATTATGGACTTTCCCAATTGATCTTCCTCTAAGTTCAGTATTTTTGTGATTTTACTTTTTTTTTAAGATGCAAAAGTTTCTAATGTTTCGTTCTTATTTTTCTCGACACTATTAGCTTCACCATGACCTTATTACTATATTATGTTGAATCTATTACTATATTATGTTGAATCATGCGTTATATCTCAGTAGTTGTAGTTTCTAGAGACAGATGTTAGTCAATTCAATCAACATCAATCAGTCATCGAGTAATGTTTCTTACGAAACCAAATTTATAATAGCAAAAGACGGAGTTGAAAAGGGATTTCCCCGTCCTATCGTGTTTGTATTCAGAAAAGAAGTTAGAAAACAACAAGGACACCAATGAAACGGTTCTAATCAAATTACAAGAACAAAAGTCTAAACAAACTGGAGTTTCTTTAACATTTCATATTACAATGTATTACACAATGTATATTCTTGACGTTACAATTTGTTTATATAATTGTCTGTAGTCTTTGTTTACTATTCAAGAAGGTTGCCTTTTTCTAAAAAGTGTTGATCATGGTTTTGAATTCATGATTATAGACTAGTCATATCTTGTATATGTTCGGAAGTTATACAGATATCAATGGTGGTGTGTGTAGCAAGCATATGTTATTATTTTTTTGCACTGAAAACAAACTTCAGGATTGTGTTTTCATTATTTTTTTATTTCTATTTTATTTTTAACCATTAGTCGTATTTGTATTTTGGAGACGATACAAATGTTAATTGTTCTTATAAAAGAATATTGTCATTTAAATCCATTTAATAATCATCCATTCAATTTATTAAATATCTAAGCTACCATCACACAACTCCGTTTGCAAAACACATATTTACATGATATGCACGCTGTACATTTACAATGTCAATTCAAAAAGTGAAGACAATAGATTTTTTTTAGAAATCTACAACGATTTCTTATTTCAAGATAACTATTGTGTAGGTTTATTTGAAACACGAAATATAAAGGTCGATTTTACTTCTCAACAAATAATATTAAAATATTAAGAAGATAACTCAATAAAAAAACGAATAAAAAGTCATCAATTAGTTTTCATTTGTTTCAGACAGAGTATAAAAGAATGACCAAATTGTCTTATCCATAATAAGGATCTTTGCGAACAAGGAGAGGAATCACAAATTATTGTAAGTTGTTTATATATAATTTAACACTTTTATCTTTTTTATTTTGATAGATCTGGAGAAATGTAACATAAGCTTCGACTATTGAACTACTAACTCGGAAATGTTTTGTTCGCTTAGAAATTATCTAAAAATAGGTGATCATTTTGATATTTGCCGATGAGAGGTCCGTGCCATCATAAATCATTTTTTTTTCAGACAGATCCAGTTGTTGATCAAGATTAGATTTTAAAGACATATACAACGGTGCTCGAAATTATATCATGTTGGTAATATAAAACATTCGATATATTGTATCACTAATATAATTAATCTTTAACCAGTATATGAGATTACACAAAAAAGATTACAACTTTACAGCATTTTTGATAATTAAAATATCGTCCGTCATACTGGAGACACACATATCGAATAACAGCATAACAAAAATATTGTAGGTCAATTGACACTTAATATATTTTTTTTACCAATGATAGTCAAATTTAACATAGTGCTAGGGTATGTATAAGTTATAACTATATCTAAACTAACAAAATGTAGAAACTCGGGAAAAGATGCATTGTTTGAAATTAATTGAATTCTTAAAAGAAATTCGCAGAGAAAGCACAGCGAAATATCATTTTATAAATGCCAATATTTTTCTTTTTGATATATTTTTTATTCATAAGTTCCCGTTTGGTTTATAAAAGATTTGTATACAGAAAAAAACTGTTTATAACTTTCGTTTTTTCAACATGCTCATGATAATAACAACCGAATTTTTTCCATTGAAAACGGGATGCTATAGATTTATTTTCGACGATATGTGTTTTTTTTTTATCTGAAGCATCAATTGAATATATGTTCAATAAACACAACTGGTGCCTTTAACATATATTTAAATCATAGACAATTTATTAAACGTATTTTATCTAAAACATGAAGAGCTATAGATTGAAAAGAAACTTAGATGGCTTAAATGCATACACAATAATGTTTTCCCTGTATTTGACGAAGGAACGCCGGCACTCTAAACTGATGCGGTCATTGTGTTCAAATATTGCTGTCATTTGAATTGTACAATCTATCCGGACATAAAAATATCACTGATTTATCATGTTAATATATATATGTACATAATTATGTGCAAATATCATCAAAATTTGTTTACCAACAGGACAATCAGAAGAACTAGAGATGAACATATTTTTACCTTTACAATTCTTTCTATAATTTTTGTAGTTTAATTCGTCTGTTCAACAAGGTGGCTCGTAGGTGTAATACAATGTATGTAGAAAGTATTTTCATATATGCATATATGAAGCTGTATTCATTTGATCATCTTTGAAGGCGAACAAAACTACTAAAAGGAACAAATAACAGGAACCCAATTTGAAGCATACATATAAACAACTGGACCATATTAAGGTATGTATCATCAGCAGGTAAAACAATTTTACGAATCATAAATAAAACCTCAAGAAGCAAATGTAAAATATGATTTAATAACACATGACAATTAAACAAATGTACATACCACATAGTGTATTGATGCACACAATAGCTGAACAAGTTGTGTGCCATTCTTAAGATAAATATATACTACATTGTACTATGTGCGAATTAAAATGAAATTATTAATAAATTGTTAAACTGTTTAAAAAAGAAACCAAGTACGTTAAGGTGTTACCTAACACTACAGGGAAATAACTCTGTAAAATTAGCTAAACGTTTTAAACAGGTTGTATTGCTGAGGAGATTCTCAATGATCTTAATTAGTGTTTGTCAAACTGCTACATGTCCGAAGAAATTTTTGCGAGAGGATGATTAGTTCAAAGTTCATGAATGCCATGTGTGAGGATTATAAATGTAAATGTAGAAAAGGTTACCATGGAGATGGATATTATTTCTGTGATTGTAAGTACAAAAACTTCTAAATTATCTAACTGAACAAAAGATAAAGGGCATATTTGATGTGAATAGGATATCTGACCTTACAATATTGCATCTAAAAGATTGATATTGGTTCTAAAATCGTCTATATACATTTATTTTAATAAATTCAAGAATGTGAACTGCCATCATGCTATGATTTGAAATCTGGAAAATGAGAGAAAACATTTTTATATTATAGTTTTAGGAACTGCAAATGAGCTTATATCAAGTGATGATTTTATTCTATATATACTATTGAGACAAAGATTTTAGAAATTGACTTTTGAGACAAAAAAGTTATTGTTCTTATATGTTTGTCAAAGGGTCAGAGTAAATATTTTGTCAAATATTATAAAAATTAAACGAGCCAAATTAATTTTAGTCAAGATGTTAGGTACCATCTTAAAGGTTTTTTTAAAAAAAAAATTACGTGTTTAAAGATATCAAATTCGATTTAGTGGAAGCTGCTAATACCTTTGCATAGATAAATATGAAAGTTAACATATGTGATCAATCGTATGTATTATTTGTTAGATATAACTTGTCCTATTTAAATTTCAGTCATGAATTCTACAGATCAAGAGTGGGACTATTGGCAAATACCGGACGGTGAAGATACAATGAATGATGGACGACAGTATACTGGGGTATTTCTATGAATTCTTGTATTACACACAATCAGACATCTACACACATACCCACAAAGAATGAGAAACCAACAAAAACAATGATATGAACGCATTGTCAAATGTGCATATTATAAATATATAAAAGATAAAGGTTTCCTATTGGTACACTAATGTTAGCACTCGAAATGGAAAGTTAATCTAATTCCTCGGGTTTATCATACGCCCAAAAATCTACTCATGATATGATATTTTGAATGTGACAAATGATTGCAAAAAAGAACAAATTATTGATGTAATAGTGCATGTAGTAGTACATGTAAATCTATAGTAAGGGAATTAACAATATGATGTAGATAATAATCATACAGGAAACCATGATCCACTGTCTAGTTTCATTTTAAATACCAAGTTCTAAAATGACGTGCTTCTTTCTCTCTGTGAATAAACCCATGCTCTAATTTCAATAAAATTTGTTTGCACATGCGTATATTGACTACTGCAGAATTATGAATTTTATCAAATTGGCATGAATTCAATATATTTTATTAACATAAAAGACTTCAAAACTCTTAAATAATGCACATGTTGTTACTTATTCATTAATTGTGACTGTAATATGTTGCAATTCGTAATTGACATATTTGATTAGATACGACAACTGTTTACGCTGGCTATTAAAAACTACTCCCTCTGAAAATCACATTGTCAGTCGTGTACTTGCTTACAAACAAAAAGTGAGGTTCATTGAAGAGCCTACACACACGCTCTACACTTATACACATCGGACATAGAAATTATCTTAATTGTCCTAATCAGAATTGAAATAATTGATGCAAGCTATCCTTTTTTGTAGATTTAACATGGGTAGCCATTTTGTTTGTGTTATTTTAGCTCTCACTATCGGTCGGGCAAAATTAATCATTAATATAATGCCTACCCATGTTAAAACTACAATAAAGTATAGCTTGCATCCATAACTTCTTAATGGGGCTCGCGGGTATAAATCGATTTAAAAAAAAAAATAGGATTTCGCTATTTTTTCTATAAATGAACTTTATCACATATTTAATAGAAAAAAAAAATTAAAAAAAATGGGGTCACCGTTCATTTAAGCTCACAATCTGCCTTCGAAAGAAGCATTCATTTTTGTAAAGGTTCTTTTTTTCTGTTAAACTAATAGGATAAATATAGGTTATATCGAAATAAAGAAAGAACTAAAATACAGAAATCGCTTAAATTTTACAACTGTTTAGTTTGTGTACAGCTTATTTGAAAATAATAATAAAAAGATATGGGTCACCGATGAGTAGATATTTCAATTTGAATGCCACAAAAATTGCATGTTTGCAGAAAAGGGAGATAATTATGAGCTTTTTCAATGATATCCATTCTAAAAGTCTTCTTGGGCCAAAACGAATCTATTTTTGTGGTTGATTTTTGTACAATATCATAAAATATATTAAAAAGTGTAAATTTGTAGTGAAAAAAAAAATGTTAAGAATTTTTTCCGATTTTTTTGTACCCTCGAGCCTCCTTAAACAACATATATGATAATGATAATCATCGGTTTGCTATAGAGTTCTTACACCTATTGACTGTCCCTTTGGTATCTTTCACCCCTCATTTACACCTTATGTAAGACTGATGAATTTTGATTGGTTGGTAGCCAGTGTATTTTTTGCATATTCCACACTTTTTTCTCACTTTAAAAGAACTGCAGGTGAACTTGGCTCAAAGTGTTCTCTATGCCGTGGTCTTTGCCATCATGGATATTCTTTATTTACCCTCTTGAGCCGCTTCCCGCCAAAACTAACAAGTATGACGTTACATAAACGCGTATAAGTATATGTATAAATCCCGCGGTATTATGATAGTCTCAACTTATCCTTAAAATTATGCATAAACATGTATATGGATTACAGCTTACTAGTACAAAAATATTTTCTTTCACCTCTACAGAGAGTTCAATCAAAATCTATTCGTTGTGATTAAACATGATAAAATATGAAGTTCATAATATAACAACACGGTTCAAATCTAGACAATTTTGAACAGATATATCATGTTATGAAGGAGTATTGAACATATATATCATGTAATGGAGGGGTATTTGCGAAAAATACCAGTCGAGGGACTCTGAAATTTCCCAAGCCGCTAGGCGACGGAAATTTGGTCCTAAGACTGGTATTTTTCTCATATACTCCTCCATTCCATGATATATCTGTTTAATTACACCGAATATATTTTGATTGAAACTGTCTGTACAGAGAAAGGAAATAGTAGTACCGCGGGAATTATACATGAATTTATATACGCGTTAGTGCTGTCTTTTTGTAACGTCATGGTATCTATCATGTCTATGTGCAAAATCATTTTTATTCCATCATTAAATCGTTCATTTGTATATACGTCTTTTTTCAACTTTATATACATGTACATGCATGAAATTTTTGATGTAAAATTTTTCGGTTTAATTCAATCAATAGTGCTTTACAATGTTGTCTTTTCATGTACATGATAAAGTTAGAAAGGTTCCGAATAATTTTTGGCGGGAAGACGATCGCTAGGGTAAAAAAGGAATATACAAAATGGCAAATACCATGGTATTTGAGGCAAATTCACCGGCAATGGTGAAAAACATGCAAATTCGTTTTAAATGAGGAAAAAATTTGGAATATGCGAAAAATACACTGGCTATCAAACAATCAAAATTTAGCATTTTTATACATGCTATATAAGGTGTAATTATTGCAAAAATACATGTGTTGGGACCAAATTATTCTCGCCTAGTGGCTTGGGAATTTCACGGTCTCTTGACTGGTATTTTTTGCAAATACCTCTCCATAACATGATATATCTGTTCAAAATTGTTCAGATTGGAACCGTGCTGTTTTTATAAGTAGCCTCATATTTTATCATGTTTATTGATAGTAATGTTTAATTCTCATTAACTATATTTACAGTCTCTTTCTGGCGTTTTAGCTGCC
Organism: Mytilus galloprovincialis; assembly: GCF_965363235.1. NCBI lineage: Eukaryota > Metazoa > Mollusca > Bivalvia > Mytilida > Mytilidae > Mytilus > Mytilus galloprovincialis. Next base: position 69,058,102 of record NC_134844.1, read on the forward strand.
ACTAGTTGTCCTGAAATTTTGCCACTACCTATACAGCTGTTAGAATGGGTGAATTCTATTAATACTGCTAACTTGACGCATTCCAGCAACCGCAATACCACATTTGTTTTTGATTTTACTGATATGGACTTGACGGAGGCAAACCAAACGTTTCTGTCAGAAAATATAACTACTTATGTAGATATGAGTTACAAGTATTGTGAACCGATGTTGCGAAGTAAGTACATTGTAAACGCTTACATAGGAATGTGTGTTCTTTTCTGTATGCTAATTTTTTTCGGAAATACCTTGGTTTTAGTCCTTCCTGCCATTTCGAAATCATTTAGGTCACCAATATTTACAACGCTTTTAAGTTTTTCTATCATATCGTTGATTCACGGTTTTGACCTGTTATTTTACAGCTTAGCGCAGTGTTCGATGGTGTTCATATTTGAATTTGATGCAGCATTCAAGTGTATGCTTATCAACTGTGGTAGGGGTTTTATTGTAAATGTTAGGAGCTTACATCTATGTCTTCTAGCGTCTCAACGTATTTATATGTCTCTATTTCCCCTCAAAGCACTTGTGTATCATACAAGGACAAATGTTTTCCGCTGTATTTTCTTTATTTACTTTTCATGTGTTTTAATTGAGTGCATTATGGGGTTTCAAGGTTTAAGGGATTGCGCTGTCGGTAGATCTAAACCTGAATGGTCAACTATTTTTAAAACAAATGCGGATTTCATCGTTCTCAACCTCATTGTTGTTGCTTTTTTATTATCAGGAATGTTATCCGGGATAGTTCAGAAGTATACATCGCCAAGAATTACTCAGTCTATCACTCAAAGATCACAATCTCGGATTGCTTCTATAGTTATAGTTTTATATCTCAGTTTTTATTGTCCGCTTAAAATTGTAGTTTTTGTTCTTCAGTTCGCATGCGTAGATCCGATGTATGTTGGGCCCATTTCGCTAACTGTTTCTCTGGCAGAATTTCTTCTTAATGCGTTAAATCCGTTAATTTTGTGTCTTAGGGTTCCAGAAGCAAAAAGGGCTTTGAAGGACAAATTTTGTAGATGCATTGGTAAACATACTTAAACTCAAAATTATAATAGTCTGTGTGTCTGCAAGGGACTACATTTGTATTAAATAAAGGTGTCCTTAAAAGACAAATTTATTATGTTTGTCAATTGTATTTGTAGACAAGTGTGTATGAACAGTAAATATTTAAATTGCATTGATTATATGTTTGCATTAAGTGAAAAGACACTTAAAAATATGACATTTCAATGTCCCCTGAGAATTATCCGCCCTGTATTTTTTTCTGCATACTGAAAGTTGATGAAATAGTTGTGTCCGAAAGGCTTATTTAAAAAATAATATGACAACACACGTTTGTAAAGATCAATAATGTGTTAAATAGTTCTTTGAGTCAAATGCAAATGTTTATTCTTTAAAAATCATTCTCAAAAAAGTAATATCAAACTATAAATTTGTGTATTTCCTTAAGAAAGGTAATTCCTTCTCTACCCGAAATTGCACATCGTTTAGAACTAACTACTTCTGTCATAAAAGAGGGACGAACGATACCAGAGGGACAGTCAAATTCATAAATCGAAAATAAAATGACAACGCCATGGCTAAAAATCATAAAAACAAGCAGACAAACAAAAGTACACATGACAACATAGAAAACTAAAGAATAAGCAACACGAACACCATCAAAAACTAGGGGTAATCTCAGGTGCTCCGAAAGGTTAAGCAGATCCTGCTCCATCATTACCAATATGTTTATTGCCATAGTTAAATCATAGATGATAGATTTGATTCATTTGTTGTCCATTCTTTTGATGTGTTTTATTATTTGATTTTGCCATTTGATTATGGACTTTCCGTTGTTATTTCCCTTTTTTTGTGATTGTACTTTATTTTATTATTAAGAATTATTTCATGCAGACTCAGATCCTTATCTTACATTGTCTTAAGATTTTAAAATGATAACTAGATTATTTAATGTAATTTAAGCAAACATGGCAAATTCTGAGCAAGTCTATTCAGTTTCGAATAAAAAATCATTGCTATCAAACTTCTTAAGTAAAACAAATAAAAATATAATAAAAATCGATATGGTATATATATATATATAATGAACTTAAAAGAAATAATTCACTTGTTCTTCATCATGTGACGAAAAAACTCGAATAAACAAACGAATGCATTTTTCATTATTTTATACAGTGCCAGAAACAATGAAAGATAAAAATAACTTCTATTTGTGTTTTCAATGATTTATTATCTTTACATTTTATTATTTTTTGTTCAAAGTTCAGTATTTTTGTGATTTTGCATTTTACCATATAATCAAACTATTGATGTGTGTGTGCTACATGTATTAGAAATAGTTATAGATAATTTCTTTCAAAAATTCATGTATCTTAATACATTTTTTTTAGTTGTGTTAAAACGTTTTGTTTACTTTTTAGGCGTTTATATAATTCAATTATTGTATACATGTATCTTTACTTGTAACGAACCAGCGCCCTCTTACGAAAAATCGTTGCCTTGTATTTTTAAACATATAGAGGTTATCTTACAGATTGCAGATTAAATAGGAAAAAGCATTGTTAGTCCTAAAAAGTATCTAAAATAATCAGGATTATTAGCACTGAACTCGGTTACACAATTTCAAAACCATTACAAAATACAAATAACAAAACACTAATGACCGCTCTTTTAATTTGTTTGTTTTTCTATCGTTATGTTGTCATCGTTCACGTTTTACAAAATTTCATTTCAATGACATCAAAAAATTAACACAAACCGTCGATAAGCTCTTTCAAAAAAGTTTTGAAATCCAACTTGATTTTCATATGTAAAAATCATTAGCTTTCAATCAATGGAGTTGGCATATCTGTAACTACTAGTAAGATTTGTTAATTTTTTTTTTATCAGTGTCATTTTGCTTACTTTTTTCTGTATCCTTTTCTAAAATTACTTGCAGATTGCTTTCAAAATGAGTTTTATAGTTCGTATTGCCGTGTGTTCGTTTAATCCATTAGAGGGTTGAGATCTAAAAATTAAATGTGTAATTCCTCCATTGTCCAAGGTCAGAAACCTCTGGCCTTAGTTTGTTTTGTATTTTATTCTATTGAGATGTTTTCAAGTATAATGTGGAGTCCATTTCCGCTGAAATGTTATACCGTATACTTTTGGGTCAAACCGAAGACGTCCACGGATTGAGATTTTCATGGTGTTTTGCTGGTTAAATTAGGTCATATGAAATTGTCAACTATCTAATTTGTAAGAAAAAGTGATAGAAAAGCTGAAACCGAGTTACTTCCTTTGTGTGTTAGTTATGAAATATGTGCAATAATGTAAATGTCAAAATTATGTAAATATCAGTTTATTCATATTGTAAAATTTGTGTTGTTCTTTATGATTATAAATAAAAAATCTTCCGTTAACAATACTCTTATTTATCTCTTATTCAGTGTATTATATTTGTTAATATAAAAATACAAGGCGTTGTTCTACATGTTCTGTATACAGCATTCATATAAAACATTTTAAGCAACAGTAAAACTGAAAAAATGTCTCTTGAAAAAGAAAAAAAACGCCACCACAGCACCTTGATCATACATAGAAAAAAAAAACGGTATACATACAACTGTCCATGTAACCATATTGCTATAAACAAACCATAACCAACCTTTAGGAGGAGGGTGTTTCTCGATATCCTTCTAATGGGTTTCATTGTATTCCATATGAATAGTAAAAATTCCAAAATGTTTTTTTTTCTACCGAGTGAAGATGAAATTTTTAACAGCTACCAAGATGCCATTTGTATCGGTTTATGTTTCTCTGTTTAAAGATATGCATATTGGATTTCTTTAGCTTTCACTTTCACATCAGTAATGCAAACCCAGACTTTAAGATATCTCAACTACAAATGTATATGGACATATACATAGCATAAGTGTGAATGTTGGCACCTGCAAATTAAAATGAAAGAAAAAGAACATACAAAAGTGGGAAATCCAGAACAATCGTAAAAAAAACGACACTATTTATTTAAAGTGTAACCTGATTTATCCGACACCTGAGTATTCCAAAATCCTGCTTTATCAGACACATTTTCACTGTCCAAAAATATGACTATCCTTGCAGACATAACCTGAGTGTTCTCAGATCCTGCTTTATCCCATATTTTGTTCTGGTCCCCCAGTCAGTCGGTGAACACGGGTTACACTGTACATACACAAAATGACAAAACGCAATAGTTAAAATAATCTTTGATGTTTGGAAATTGGGTCTCTACAGGCACGCATTGTCCTGTAGTTTTATCTTTCTATTTGGATTCCAGCAATGACTACGATCGTGCTTTGTATCTGGCATCCCAGAAATCAATTAAGTTGGAAATAATGACAGGTTAAAAATCTTGGATGTTTGGCACATTTTTTGTTTGTTTCTTTTCCCTTTAAAATAAAGGAGAACAAATGAAAATTTGCAGCAATATTCCCAGAGGCACATAAATGTAGTTTTTGTAATGTTTCTCCATTTGTAGGTTTATGAGCTAAGTGTAGAAGCCACATCCCTCATATTGGTTATTCATTCGTTGTGTTGAAGAACCACTGGTAGTCTTTTTTTATTTTCTGCTATTGATCGGGGTGTTTTCTCTTTGACAGTTTCACTATTTCCATTCTGTATTGTATCAACAGTAATTCTACATAATTGCATAGGGAGTTAAATGGTAATGAGTATGTCTTGCAATTTTGTAACAAGTCGATATAATATAGTTATAAAAGGTACCAGGCTTATAATTTGATACGCCAGACACGCGTTTCGTCTACATAAGACTTATCAGTGACGCTAAGATAAAAATATGTAAAAGCCGAACAAGTTTAAAGTTGAAGGGCATTGAGGACCTAAACTTACTAAACGTTGTGTCAAATATGGCTAGGTAATCTATGCCTGGGATAAGAAAATCCTTAGTATTTCGAATAATTCATACTTTTGCAAACAGTAAATTTATAAAAATGAATATATAAGTGCTGACTTCTGGGCTGATGATACTCTCGGGACGGAACGTTCACCAGCAGATGCATAGACCCAGTGGTGATATACTTGATTCGATTGTTCGTCACGGCTGCTTATCCGAGACTAACAGTTTTAAAGCTACATTTACCTAGTACATAGATAATATAGTTTTTCCCCCAGAAGGCGTCATTAATGAGGATGCTTTTTACATCCGATATCGGTGGAACAAGTTCAAAACCTTTACATATTATTCTTAATACTATCACGCTTAAAGCATGTATAGTGACAACTATAGTTTCTGTATATGTATGTTGTTTAGTTGTTTTTGTTCATTCTTTTTCTACAAAATGTTCCGTTTACTTATAAAAAATAAAAAGTCGTCAGTAGTATCTTCTAAAACCTTTTAAAACAATATTCAAAAAGTGTGTAGCTGTTTAGTTGTCTTACTTTTATATATAGCTTTTATGTAACACTAGGTTATATGATCAAAATAAAAACCACATATTACAAATGCTATGTTTGCAGATTCGTGATGTCTTTTGTTTTGATTTAAGACCAGCATAATACCAAAACAATTACATGTATAAAGTAAAAGTCCAAGTCAGCCTTTTCCCGCAATATTTAAAAAATCGAATGTCTCAAAAAAGAGGTCCATGAATTTTTTATGTTGGTCCTTATATAATGCCCTTTCGAATTTATAATATCAGTTTTTATTCTTGATTTGTTCAATTCATCCACGTACATCCGTAAGAAGAGGTAAAACTTGTAATCTTGAATTTAAAGAGTTTGATGTCCTTCTGGTAGATACATCATATTCTACATGAATAGTCAGAATCTTAAAGAATGTATATGTTTGATAAGTTAACGTTATTTCAATTAAGAGAAGCGTAACTGTTACATGTATTATTGAAACTTATGCTTGTACCTTAACTCATTATTCCAAAATGGTATATCTACCAAGTGTAGAAAACATTTATAAGAATTTTCAAGAAGTCAATTGATATGCCTGTCCCTGGTAAATATTCTTTTGTCTGTGAATAAATCGTAAAGTAACCAACTAAAATAAAAAAAATGACAATAATCAAAAAGTTGAAACCATCTTCGATGTTTAGAATTCCAGATTTAGACTGGTACTCATTGTTCTGTTATAATGTATGTCACTCTAGTAATTGACACGGTCTTGGTTAAATTATGGCATCCTTAATTTCAATATCAGTAGAGTAATTAACAAATGGATCTACTATTTCACCCTAAATGAATTAATGCATATCTCAATCCTGTTTTTCATGTAGAAGTATACCCTTATTTTACTGGCCATGTGGACAATAACAAGTCTATGGTCATCATAGCAAGTAAACAAGTGTATATTAATTAGAGAAGTTACATAACTGCCAAATTCACACTGCTTTATGTAAAGTACGAGAAGTTACATAATAACAATTTCCTGCTGATATAGTGTAATTCCATTACATATATTGTAATAAATGAAAGTTACACGAGTTATACGAGAAATATGTTTGAATTATACTTTTAAAATCCTCCTACAATTTTTTCAGTCTTCTAATCACGTAAAAGACACAAATGATAATGATGTGCGTCACTTGGTAATACTGTTTTTCTACGAAATGGATGAAAGGAGTGTTGATAGGGGATGGGGTGTAAGGATAAGATGTGGATGGGTGTGACGATATGCAAGTCATTTTTAATTTCAAATATTAAGGTAAAGTTTAAAAAAAGGCAAACAGAATCACAAAGTAAAATCACAAAACTCCGATTAAAATTCAAAAGCTCAATCACATTGACCAAATGGACAACAACTGGCATACACCTAACTTGTACAGACATTTCCTAAATTAGAAAAGGTGTGATCTTAATAAAAATACTTAATAGGTAAAAATGTCATTTATATATATACGGACTATTTTTAAAACAACTGTTGTCGTAAGCAGTTACAGGCAGCCTTATTATATTCAACAATGAGAAAATAGCATACCAAATAATCGGAAGTGTCTTTTTTTCTTCATGTTTGTATTGTTTTGTCGTACTTTATGAATTGTTATTTAAGTTTTTTCAAAACTTACATTGGATAATACCTATTACACAGCTTTCAAAAAGATTAACGAAATGTAACCAATTGGATATGACGCCATTTGAAAAGTGAGCGGTGGCCATCTTGAATAAATGAAATTGATTTATGGCCTGACCTGAATTTTTTTCTATTATTATTTAGTCTACTCGTGTACCAAATTTTATCCTTGTATCACGATTTGCACAATTATGTCCATAATATCTTGCACTAAATAAGAATATACGTAATTTATATGTTCTTTTTCATGTTAGCAACCATCTCTTTTATATGACCTACCGAATTAGTCTATTTACCGGGTTTGTTATAATATGTAAATAACACGACGGGTGCCACATGTGGAGCAGGATATGCTTACCCTTCAGAAGCAATTGATATCACTCCCAATTGTGGTGGGGTTCGTGTTGCTAAGTCTTTAGTTTTCTATATTGTGTCTTTTATTCACTTATTTTCTGTTTGTCTTTTTCATTTATATTTCGATCTATGAGTTTGACTCTCCCTCTGGTATATTTTGTCGCTCCTTTAAGATAATCGATAAAGTACCCATTTTTTTGCAATGTTTGTAAGTAGCAATAAATTTATATCTGACTGCTTATTCTTCCGCCTGTTTATTATAAAATAGATAATGGAAATAGGCAATATGTCAATTTTTTAAAACTAACTGTTTGAAAAAGTATGAATTATTCGAAATACTTAGGATTTTTTTTTGTTCTTCAACTTTTTACATGTTTGCATTTGGCTTTTGCAACTATTTTGATCAAAACGCGCATCTGACGTATAAAACAATAACCTTGTATTTTGTATTATGTCAAAGAAACAGCAACCCGATCAAAGAGCTGAACACACCCGAAGTCTACATAGGGGCCTTCTACAAACCGACAAAAAAATCCCGTACCAAGAAGCCCCTTTTAAAAAACCAGTACTAGTTTAATGGAAATGAACTTCACACTAAACTCCATAACATACAAATGAAATGAAAGTATATCAAACATAAACAAATAACAAATGTCTATATGCATCAGTGTAATCTTTCTTCCAAATATCATTGTATATGTCTGTTAGTTTTAGATCGTCTATGATCAATTTGATCAGCACTTTAACTATTGATAAGGTATCATGTGTATATAATTCTTTAAATTGAATACTACTAGAGTGTGCATTTTATGAACAAGGAAATACGCAGTTATAAAATTTTTTTTGTTAAGGATTTTTTTATAAATATTTATTAAATAAATGAATTTGCATGTGGTCTTGTAATAACTATTATATTTTAACCAATTCTACAGAACATAGACAAAACCATTGACAATTCGTGATGTGAACAGAATTAAATAAAATATTCTGGAATAAAAACCTCTAAACTCCACCGAATTGATCCAAATGATTACATCTTTGAACGAGCACATCTAACGTTTGCTTCAAGAAGAAGTCGCAATCGATGCGTGGTTGATTGTTGAATGCCTGACATCCATTAATTTTTGATAAATATTATGTGAATACTTTTTTTTGTTTAAAAGTACTGAAATACCCTACACAAATGAGAGATGAGAGATGACAATCGAACATTTAAACTTATCAATCGAAAAGATAATGAAAATGCTAGTGCAACAATAAACACGACCAAAAGACAAACAACAGAAAACAAACAAATTACAACATCCAAAACTGACGGTTGAACCCCTTAGAATACAGGAAGGTGCTTCGGAAAGGTCGACAGCTTATCTTGCACTAGTGGCACCTGATGTGTTGATTAGGAAATTTTAAACTGATGAAAACATAGAAATTTCTATTTGGTAGGTCACACTCATGGAAAGAAAAAAAAAAGGTTGAGGTAACGACAATATCTAAATACAGAAAAAACAGTGTAAGCTGTTTGTATTACGTTTTATTTAAAGTAAATTAATTTGGTTAAACTGCAGCAGTACAATCCTTGATTATTACACGAAAAAAAAATAAGTTAACGGTATGTTTTGTTGACTTTTCAATTACTGGTAAAAGGTATTTAGACGTTTCTTAATAGTTTGCTCATAAACTGTGGTTCATAACAGAAAATGAACAGGTTTGCTATTACAGAAGCCCATTTAGTACTCGTAGGAATAACTACAATATTTTGATAAACTTTATTGCTGAAATGACTATACTAAACTATGTCGTCAAGGAGAAAATGTAGTACCTCAAGTCAGCATATCTTCCATATCAGTCTTTCGCATCAACGAAAAATAAGGACAGTACCCTTCAACCCCGCACCACATGTTGCACCTGTCCCAAGTTCCAGGTCAGACATTTGATATAGCCTTGTATGTTTTTTTCTATTTTAGTTCATTTTTATGTTTTTAAGTTTAGTGTGACGTCCTTTTTCACTTAACTAGTGCTGCGTTCAGAATCCATTGGTGGCCGTCAGCTGTTGTCTGCTCGTTGGTTTGCTTGTTGTCTTTTTGACATAAGCCCTATTTTCATTCAAATTTTTTTTTATGTATATGAGTTGAAAAAATTAAATTTGCATCAAGATTTGTAAAACGGCCATATATCTGTATAAAAAAATCCTTATAGACATTGTTGAAAGACGTAAGCCTGTTTATTGTATTATTTTAATAGATTTCATACAACACGAATGTAACAATTAACAATTGCAAACTAACATTAATAAAATGTTTATTTACATTAACATAGATACAAGAAGATGTGGTATGAGTTCCAATGAGAACACTCTCCATTCAAGTAACAATATATAAAAATGAATCAGTATAGATCAAGGTACGACCTTCGCCATGGACCTTTGGCCCACACCGAACAGCAAGCTATAAAAAATACATATATATAAAAGAGGGACGAAAGATAACAAAGGGACAGTCAAACTGATAAATCTAAAATAAACTGACAACGCCATGGCTAAAAATGAAAAAGACAAACAGACAAGCAATAGTACACATGACACAACATAGAAAACTAAAGAATAAACAGCATGAACCCCACCAAAAACTAGGGGTGACCTCAGATGCTCCGGAAGAGTAAGCAGATTCTGCTACACATTACATACAAATTATGTAATTATTATAAGTTACTGTATTATTCATGTTCGATTACAGCTAGGCGTTATTGAACCTGAGAACGTCAAAACACGATAGTTGTATAACATGCAATGCTTTGAAACCAAAAGGGAAATAACCCAATAGTCATTCTATTATAATTGATTTAAGTATTCCTACATAATAACGAATAAATAAAAAAAAAAACATTGCTGCTGTATTTGCATGTCTGCTCAAAATAATGAACGAAACATTCGTGTTGACAATTGAATATTACCATAGTCTCTAACTTAAAACCTATATATAAATGTATAAAAGTAAGACACTTATACATATATGAACCCTTTTGTGTAAGTTTAATAGTCTGCAGTATGAATAAAATATATTTTACAAAAGGCCTATCGTTTACAGAAAAAAACCACATTTCTTTAAATATTGTTTTACGACACTCGGGCATTATGTGCAACCTTAGGGTAACCTTACAACATCCAAGACAAATACATTTATAAATAATAGTTCCCTTTGCGATAACGAAAATTACTTTCTTTCCAAATGTAAAACAAGATGCATATACAGTTTGAAAAATGTATATTTAAGAAACACGTGATGTGCAGTTAGCCAATCATAATAAAATATTATAATGAAACATAAATCTAATGTAATTATTACGGGATACCTTTTCATACATTATCAGTCTGATTAGTAAGGGCAGGTTTCGGTGTCTAAATAAACAGCAACGAACAATATGTTTTGATTTTTGGAAACAACAACGAATGTCTAACTTTCTCTATAATCACACAAATCTTATGAATGCTGCTGGACGTCTGATTGGCTAAACAGGATATGCACAAGAAGATGTAATTAGTTGCACAGGATGTGTTATGTCAGTTTTGATTGGTTATGAAGGCCTATTATATCAAATCTGATAAATGTACAGATATGCAAATGCAGATCTAATTTCTTGCACAGTGTGCGTGATGACTTAAAAAGATTGTGTAATGTAAGGTCTGATTGCTAAGCAGGATGTAACAATAAAAGGTGATTCCGGTAAGACATATCAAATCTAACATTCAAAGTTATCTGGAACCAGAACTTCTGTTGTGTGTGCGCCCTGACATAATTTGAAAGTTCCAATGATGTAGATTTTGGACAGTTAATCGTTAATTGTTGTAACATAACCAGTTGACGACAAAATAGTGGCGGAAGTTACAAATAGAACAGTCAAATTTCAGTATGGAAAATCTCAAAATACGATTTCAACACCTCTAACCAAAGAGAGTAAACATTGTTTGACTATTTTAAAGTAAACATCACAAATAATATAATAGTATAATTTAAAATGACTTCTTTTAGAATACAGATGTGGGAGTATACAAACCCATTTGTTTCCTTACAGTACTATTCTCCACAATGGTAATACATACAAATATGTGTTATCATATTGACTTTCACTTTGTTTTTTTGTGAACACATTTATGTAACCAATTAGTTTTCATATACAGAAAAAAAAAACCCGCTCATCTACTTCTGATTATTTTGTTGTTTGCGTATGAATATACAGCATCTGTCACTAAAAGCCTTTTTTGCTTCTGGGACCCTAAGACACAAAATATTTGGATTAAGCGCATTAAAAAGGAATTGTGCCAAAGACACTACATACTGCGGATCTTCACACGAGAATTGTAGAAAAAGACCGACAATCTTAAGGGGACAGTAAAAACTTACATACAAAGCTATAACTATTGAGGCGATGCGAGATTGAGATCTTTGTGATGCAGATTGAGTTAGTGTAGATGATGTATATTTGTAAGCTATCCCGGATAACATACCTGCTAATAATAACAAAACTACCATAAGGTTAAGAACAATGAAATCCGCATTTGTTTTGACAATAGTTAACAAATCAAGATAAGATCTATCCACTACGCAAGTTCGCAAACCTGTAACGCCCATAAGTAGTTCAATTAGCATCCACAACATGTAAATACAAAAAATACAGCGACCAAGATTTGTCCTTGTGTGGTGTACATATGCTTTGAGGGGAAACAAAGACAAATAAATACGCTGAAAAGCTAAAAGACATAGATGTAAACTCCTAACATTTGCAATAAATACCCTACCACAGCTAAATAGCATACATTCGAATGCTGAATTTAACCTGAAATTAAACACCAGTGAACATTGGGCTAAGCTGTAAATTAACAGGTCAGCACCATGAATCAACGATATGACAGAAAAACTTAAAAGAGTGGTAAATATTGGTGACCTAAATGCTTTCGAAATTGAAGGAAGGACTAAAACTAAGAGGTTACCAACAAACATAAGCATAAATAATGCAATGGATATTCCTATGTAAGCATTTACATGGTATTCATTTGGAAACATTGAGTGGCAATACTTGTAATTCGTGTTTAAATAAGTAGTATAATTCAGAGCTGTTCGGTTTGCCATAAAGTCATCATATTGAGATTCATATTTAGAACCATAGCTAACATCAAACCAGCCTCCAACTGACATATCTTTACTGCCGTTTCCAGAAAGGGAAGATTCCTCATTATCTAACACTTCATGAAGCTTCATAGGTATTCGCAATTTTTCAAAACACCATGCAGATTCTAAAACGCCAGAAATTGACGGAAAAATAGTAAAAGAGAATTGTAAATCACAATAAGTACTAAGGTAACGATAAAAATAACTTGGTACAAATTGAACAAAAGTTCAAGAAAAATGCTGCTCTGTTCAGTGATTATTGTTATTAGTTTTATTAATATTACTATTATTATCATGATTATTATTATTATTATTATTATTATTATTATTATTATTATTATTATTATTATTATTATTATTATTATTATTATTATTATTAATAATATATTTATTATTATTATTATTATTATTAATAATATATTTATTATTATTATTATTATTATTATTATTATTATTATTATTATTATTATTATTATTATTATTATCATTGTAGTTAGAAGTGAAAAACGGTACAAATCTTTATCATTATGTGGTTTTAAATATGAAAAACCTATTTCTTGCATAACCGTAATATCTGCATTGTTATGTTTAATTTCCTTACTATCCATATACTACTGAATGTAAGAGTAAATCAAGAAGTTCGTACCACGAATGTTCGCTATAATCGATCATTAGTGAAAGACAATCAATGTCATGTTCAGGGTTAGTGTTTATGCACATTTTCTTCATGTATATCATATATCTGTTGAATTAAACTACATAGAGATGGTGAACGTTAGCATGCGAATTTCAAATCTTTATTTGTTGGATTCATAACATGCACAAGTGACCAATCATCAATATGATTGCATACACATTAACAGAGAGAATAACACGTTTTATCTTACTTCCTATGCATTTGTAGGAATATGATTGGTTAAAAACAACCACGTGGAGACAGTATATATTCCATATTAGGTTAGTAGGGTTCAATATTGAGCTAGTAGAAGGGGCTCATTTCAATACATGGTTATTAGTAGTGTTACGTTCCTTTATTAAAATAACACGGTGTTGTGGAAAAATATTTAAGGTTTCAACAGACGAAAAAATTAATGATGAAAAAATGAAAGAAACTTATAAAACACATTTAGAGCTAACAAGTTGTTATTGTTGGCATTTGTTTTTGTATAGACCAATGGAATAACGTTATTAATACTAACGGTATTAAAGACTTTATTGATCACTTTGATAGGTCATTGGTCTGAAAACCACATATTGAGATAGTTGGTATGATAAATTCGTGACATAGTGTGCTAGTGACCTAATACGATGTATATGGGGTCAGGAAATTCCATCTGGGGATTCGAGCTTTCGCGCTCTCACCCCATATATATCGTATTAGGTCACTAGCACATTATGTAACTAATAATATTCTGGTGTATATACCATATGCAATTGTTTGATATCAAGAGGATTGAAATATTCCTCCAACTTGTATACTCCATGTGGAGGCGTTACTAGATTGCAACTTCACAGAAATTGAAATGCCGAAATCAAACCGTTTGTGGTTAAGCATTGTTCTCAACCGATTATCATCGTAAGTATATATAGATGTAAGCCCGGATATGACACAGAAATGGCTGTATCCGTGGTATATTTCATTTCAAGTTCTATAACATATTAATATCTGAATAGTTGAGTTATAAGACATCAGTTATTTAGCGTGAAAGGATAATGTAATTGTTTTCTATAATTTTTGAGGACTTTTTCTGTGACACTGGAAGCAGAATTGATTCTCATAATAATATTAATTTTTCTTTTTCTAACGTCGTAAGATAACAATTACATATGAATCAGATCGGTTTCTAATAAGATATCCTTTTTGTTATTTTTGTAAAACAAAAGTTTCAATTGTTTCAAATATTAAAAACATGTTCTTGTATTTTTTACTTGAAATCAATGTCCAACAACTGTGACGTGTCAGACATTTTTGTATACTTGCATTTGGTTTCTTTCTTACTATCAAACTAACGAGATGATGAATGATTGCTTATTTAAGAAAAAGCCATCAGACATCAAATTGCATTACTGTTTCCTACATATTTGTTTGTTTTTATATTTATTAGGAATATAACACAATTTTGACTGTTGTACCCCTATTTTTGACATTTTTGCCTATTATGTCTTTTTGTTTTGTTCACACACACATCGTTGTCAATATCATGGAATATGATGCGACTGTCATACAAGTGAGATGTTTAGCCAGCCATAAAAACCAGGTTTAATCCACCATGTTATATATACGAAAATGCTGTACCAAGTCAGGAATATAACAGTTGTTATCCATTCGTTTGATGTGTTTGAGCATTTGATTTGCCATTAGATTAGGGACTTTTCGTTTTAAATTTTCCTCGGTGTTCAGTATTTTTGTGATTTTACTTTTTATACAACCTTCAATTTAAAAAAAAACAAACAGCCGACATTACTTAACATGCTAAATGTTCAACAATTAAAAAAGGTCTATCAAAGAAAAAATACATAGCATGTTATACCCCGATGCAGTTTTGCGCCTGTCCCAAGTCATAAGTGAGAAGGCTATTGATATTGTTGTGTGTTTATTTTCAATTTTAGTTCATTATATGTTTCTAATTAAATGTGACGTCAATTTTCGCTGAACGAGTACACATTTTTGATAAGGATTCAGTTGAAGCCCACCTCCACTTGCGGGATTTTATTCCTGTGTTGATGACCATTTTGTGGCTTTGGGCTGTTTTCTGCTCTTTGGTCGGGTTATTGTCTCTTTGACCCATTCCCCGTTTCCATTTCCAATTCCATATAAGAAACATGAAAGGGAATGTATGTATGTGTATGTATGTATGTATGTATGTATGTATGTATGTATGTATGTATGTATGTATGTATGTATGTATGTATGTATGTATGTATGTATGTATGTATGTATGTATGTATGTATGTATGCATGCATACATGCATGTATGTATGTATGCATGCATGTATGTATGCAAGTATGTATGTATGTATGTATGTATGTATGTATGTATGTATGTATGTATGTATGTAATACACGAAAATATACAGTACATATATACCCAAGTAAATGAAGCAGGACCAAACACGGTTTCTCCATCATACATTTCCCGATAATTCCAATCTTGATTCGTTAAATTCCTACTGGAATATAAAGAAGACAGGAAATTATAAAAGAATTGACGGATGGTCAATAATTAAATATGTTTAAAAAGTTCCTGTTTTCCCTAATCAATGCAAAGGTATTTGTTTACACAGACACATGTTTGCTATCTTAAAAACACACAGATATATGTTTTCTTTAAAACCGTATGCAACTTTTTTTTACTTTTAAAAAAATCTTTTTAAAATTTTTTCGCACGTAATTCAAAGTTCTTTTTTACGGAAGCGTATTAGCGCCACACATTTTTTTTAAATTTTTCTTCCTATTTTTGCGTTATAACGCAAACCTTTGCGTTATAACGCAAACATCTTTATTTCAATTATTCATTAAGTTTTGTATATATGTCCGTCTGTCATTCATTTCGGATGTGATTTACTAGTAGATAAAAAAAGAAACATACATACAAGGCCAAATCATTATAATAAATATGCATAGGAATAATGGAATAATTGAAGTGCAATTATACATAAATTAAGACTGATTTAAGCATCAGAAAAGTATATAATTTAACAAGAAAATAGATATAGTTTAGTATAAAGTCATATTAAAATTGAAAGATCAAAAATAATGTCATACAATTGTGAAACCTCCAAGTCAAATAGACAAAATGATCTTTCTGCTTTAAAATGAATTATTGATTAGGAAACTTTTTTTTTAAATCTCAGAATATGATCAAGATTCTTTGATAGAAAGTCATTGAATTTTCATTTCAATATAATGAAGTATTTTTAAGATGCTTGGGTAGCAATTTGAATAGAGAGAACATAATTTTATTAATAAAACATCTTCATTCTATACATTTATTGACAAAGGGTAGCTTGTTTGAATGTAACCTACTTTACACAGTTCTCAAACGAGAGCTTACTTTGGAAGTATATTTATATTTGGTTATAGCTATATTAGCAGGGTTGATTTTTTTCTTAGGTATAACCTCAATTTACTCAATTTTCTTTGTAATATATATACTAGTAGTAACTTGGATATCGTTTTTGGGGACCTTTATAGTTTGTTGTTTAGTGTGAGCCAATGCTCCGTGTTGAAGACCGTAATTCGGCCTATGATGGTTTACTTTTACGAATTGTGACTTAGATGGAGAGTTTTCTTATTGGCACTCATACCACATCTTCTTATATTATTCTGCTCATTATTAGTCATTGATATGATCTAATTATTCAAGAAGTTTACTTTGCAATTACTACAAAGGTGATAAATTTTATTATATACAGCCTCCTCCATTAATAACTACTGTTTCCTTTGAATCTTAAATAAGAAATAAGATAAAACAAAGGTTTGCGTTATAACGCAAAGGTTTGCGTTATATCGCAAAGGTTTGCGTTATATCGCAAAGGTTTGCGTTATAACGCAAAGGTTTACGTATTAACGCAAACATAGGAAGAAAAATAAAAAAAAAAATGTGTGGCGCTAATACGCTTCCGTACTTTTTTTCCAAAATGCTGTTATCTCAAAAATGTGAAAAAGGTCAATCATTTATTTTTAAACAATGTTTCATTTTATAGAACGAACATGAAATGATGAAAAAAGTAAAAACACAAAAATACTGAACTCCGAGGAAACTTCAAAAAGGAAAATCCAAAATCAAAAGGCAAAATTAAAAGTCCAAACACATCAAACGAATGGATAACAACTGTCATATTACTGACTTGGTACAGGCATTCTCTAATGTAGAAAATGGACCTGGTTTTATAGCTAGCTAAACCTCTCACTTGTATGACAGTCGTATCAAATTCCATTACATTGTCAACGATGCATGAACAAAACAAACATACTCAAAGAGTAAAAAATGTCAAAAATAGGGGTACAACAGTCAATATTGTGTTATCATCTTAATATCACTATAAAAACCACAAATGTAACGAAGAAGCACAAAAAGGCATACATCAAATTTAACATACTCATTTTGTTTTTCTTATAGGACTTAATTTATCTATGTAAAGTCTACCCATAAAGGATAGAAGGTTTTCAGTACTGGTGTAAAATTGCGCGTTTGAAATTCGCACAGGTAGACATAAAAATTATTTTGTCGTTCAAAGTATGACGGCATACATAAATGCAGAGTCACGTTAAGTAGATATAACAGAAAACACATTTAACAGTAAACGTAATTATAATAATTAATAAAATAATTGTGTGGTTCAAAGTATGACGGGATACATAAGTACAGTTTCACGTCAAATGTATATCATAAAAAACAGACTTAACAGAAAAAGTAGTATTATTGAATAAAATAGTTTTGTCATTCATAGTATGTCAAGATCCATAAGTAAAAGTAATATTAATAAATGAAATAATTTTGTCGTTCAAAGTATGATGTTTTACATGACCACAGAGTCACTTCAAAAGAATATCTCAAAAAACTGACTTAACAGTACAAGTAATATTAATAAAGACAAATAAAATAATACTATTACACGTTATTAAGATGATAACCAACGTCAGTACGCAAAATCTATACTTCAAGACCATCTTGTATTATTTGTGAAGTTGATACGGAATATTTATCAACAAGTTCTGGGTATCTTCCGATGAACTTTGTTAGAAAAAGGACGAGACGTTCTTTAACATACCCCTGGTTCATCAACTTTCTGCTCAGACACTGGTGACGTTTTACAAAGTCTGAATAGGAGCTGCAAGCTCTTGAATACCTAATAAGTTGGGAAATGTATATTCCATATGCAGGTGAAGTTACTCAATAAAGACCGAATAGACTTTCATAGCGCAGATCGTTTATAAGATTGGTAACTTATGTGTATGCCGTTCACGTTAACATTTTTTTATCAATGGAAATTAATTTGGTTCCACAAATCGCAGATACAAATGTAACAGATGTATAAAAAAAAACCAAAAGAAACACAAACCTAGACAAAATTACTTAGGAAACCAATGAATGATCACTTACAATACTACCAAAATTGTTATGTGTATGCCATGGTATAATTATGCAAAACCTCATCTGTTGTATCCTTTATTCTATTTTCAATAATATAGATGAAAACCACACAGTAACTTAGTTCTAATTTATGAAGTCAAAACACCGGTTGCATGCATTTGATAACTAAGAAACACCCCAGGTAGACTGTAATTATACATTAGTGAGCAAAATGTTTTGCTATTGCATCTTCTTATTCATACAACGCAATTTTCTACTTGGAACACACGTTACTATTTTTAGCACGAAACACATATTATATGAAAGGAGTCTCGGAAACAATATTATTGAACTCATTACCATGATACAATCAGTTATTTGAAATAAACATATGTTGCATGCTTGTGTTGAGAGATTTTCCATCAGCTTATGTGTGTTATGTGATCCTGTTCATGATGCATACCTACCCATGGTTTGTGTTCACACGAATGCTTCAAATTGGTGAATAAAACTATATATAGATATGTAATATAGGAATGCACTTAACATAAAATTATTTAACATCTACGACCTACACAGTGAAAAGACACATAAAATCATACCAATCAGATAAAAAAAAACAGATCCTGCGTCCTAGATTTGCTTTCAATGATTTGAAAACGCTCCATCGAATTTGCTGTAACAGTTTTGAAAACCTTTCGGGGTTCTCTGGTGTTGTTGGATACATAATCACCTTCAAAATGTAAAGGCTGAAATTTCATTGACTGATTAAATGATAACTAGAACAGAAAGTAAAACGGCACGTTTTCAGTTCGTTTTAAACAATGCCTGCACACATGACCGGTATTTGACATGTTTAAATCAGATTGAAATTATACACACGATCATACAATTTGTTAAAATAAAATCTTGTTTGATTTTCCTGATTGAATACTCTTTGAAAATCTGGTGGAATTTTAAAATTTAACAATGAATACGCCACTGTATGACAAGGGAACAAACAGGAATACATATACAACTAAAGAACAAATTGCAGACAAATAAACGTGGCTCACTCGCGAAAATTCTGCTCTTCACGTCGAGGTGACAGTTTGTTAAAATATCAATTTCAGTTTCAATGATGTAAAATAAGAAAAATAACGGCACAAACTATTTTACGGTATACTTAATTCAAATGATGGTACATTTAAAGATGGAAAAAACCCACGAAAAGTCGATAAAAGCTATATATCATCACGTTGTAAGACGTAAAACGTCATTACTTTTACGTTTTATACTAGCAAGGAGATACCATTTTAGTTATACAAAGTTGTTTACCGTATGATTCTTGTATATCAATCAAATGAAAACGTATGTATCAACAACATATCAAAATGAAACAAAAATATATGCCTTTGTAAAACATATTTTACTGTGTTATCTTTACGAATTCAAACATTTTTTGTAATGAAATCATAATTAATATTTCAGAAAATAAAAAAAAAAAAAAAAAACAGAAGTAAATCTTTTTTTTTCATTTTACAGTTCAAGTTTAATATACTGTGGCTGTATGCAATAGTTGACAACAATTGATGACAAAAATCATAATAGACTGTGTAATTTGACCTTAAACATTTCTATCATGTTTTGGTTTTTAGATATTTTATGCCCCAAGTATAACTGTGGAGATATCAATTATCACATCACTCACTAATACCTCGACTAATACTGTATCACTTTTACGTAATTTGCTATACCTACTAGCGATTAATTATGTTAAGCGATCAACTATTTTCGAAAGCAATATTTTGTTTACACGATATAATTTCAAACACCGATTTACAAATGATGTATATGTCTTTAATTATTTTTTTTCTCAATATAAAGAATTAATTTGTGCAGATTCAGATCTCTCGTCTACAAATTTGGAATGATAACTCAATTGTTAAATGCAATTAAGCAAACATAACATTTCCGATCAAGTAGCTCAATATTCGAATCAAATTTTACATTACTATACATCTTCTTAATTAATAAATATGATATATGAAAAACTTACAGCAATTTTTCTTCTCCTTGTGCGAAACGATCTCGAATAAGAAAACGACGCAGTGTTCATTCTTAAATATAATGTTAGAATCAATAAAAAATAATAAGTGACTTTTATTTGTGTTCTTAATGATTTTTCTTCGGACATGTTCAAATGATTGGTTGAGAAATACATTCACTAATAAGCTTTCCTGGTTTCATTTAAGCTACCAAATGGTTATATTCAATTAAAGCAAGAAATCGTTGTAGGTAGCTGGACATTTTACAATGTCAATCATAAAATATTTATACGTTAGGAAATCAATTGTAAACTTTGTAAATTGATAGTGTTGATATCATTCAAGTGCGCGTTTCTTTTAAAAGGGGATGTGTGATAGTAGATTACACATTCAATAAATGAATTGTTAAACATTTATTGAATTACCTAAACACGTGTTTTTGTAACAACCATTTACATTTCCCTTAAAAAAGGTCAAGTCAGTATCATATATTAAATGTAATTAGGCGTGTATGAAACCTTTAGCATACATAGAAAGCAAATATACGTCTAGTACCAACGAATATGATGCTTACAAGTATGCAAGGTGGCGCAATATTCCAGATGTTATGCGAACAAAGGTACAGTTTTAGATCATAATTAGCGTTTCAGAACAAAAGTACAATTTCAGAACAAAATTACCTTTTCAAATCAGCAATGGTTTATTATTCATGCTAGTGATATGTTCAAAGTCGTTAAGTTAGAGAAATATAGATTCCACCACTACAACACAAGAAAATGCCTGTACAAAGTCAGGCATATGACAATTGTTATCCATTCGATTGATGTGTTAGAGCTTTTGATTTTTCCATTTGATTAGGGAATTTCCGTTTTGAATTTTCATCGGAGTTTAGTATTTTTGTGATTTTACTTTTTAAAATATTTCTCCACTCTAGACAGTTTAAATGTAACCTTTAAAGCGCGAAACTTGCCGAGCATTTAAATAATTAAAATTCAAACTGTGGATATTGGAGATATATCGAGTTATAGTGGTGTAATCTGATTTTGTGATGATATGTGACGTCATAAGGATTAGTCGCTTTTCATGACTTCACAACAGGAAATTCAGAAGAAACCAGCACAATATTACATCATAACTAAATTTCGACTTATCATTTGCCGAGGACAGATATTTCACTAGTGAGGAGTACATTTTTTCACAATCGGTTGGTAAATGTGAAAAGATTAAACAAATTAGAGAAACATGCATGCACCTTAGAAATTTTACCACCAATGTCTGTGTCACAGATGACCTAGAATTATTCCAATTGCTGTAGCATGTGTAGTAACACACGTCCTCTTTTACTCCGGTGTATCAACCAACTTATTATATATAATGCGACTTATCAGCTTTTATATGCCATGTTTAACACAATGAATACTACTTATAAAGCAGGTTGGGAGCATTTAAGATAACCACCAGTTTTTTGGGTTAGCACTAATGTGTCTGTTTTATTTTAATTGCCCCTTTGCTAGATTCTGTCTTTCCTGACCCTTAGTTGTTCATCTCAAACCGGTTAAAAGGTAGACTAAATATCAATTTTGTATTGTCTGTTTTCACTTGCTATTTGAACATCTTGTGTCAGATTTTCGTTATAAGATTTTATTAAGCATTACATATTAAATATTCTTGTTTGAATCTAGCTAGTACAGTTTTGATTTATCTTCTGGTGACAGACGAAGTTATTTCATATCTTCCCATTGCATAGGGTATATACAAAAATATGGCCGCCTGATCGTGTTTTGAATGCAAAAAATGAAGGTTTGATAATCGTGTGTCGAAGTTAACAATCTTTTTAGAACTTATGTTTATTTCATTCGATATATCATTTATATTCACGAGGACGTTAAAACGTGCAAAAAAAAAAGAAAAGAAAAAACAACTCCTAATTTTGATACATCTGTTCTGCTCATAATGATTGCATATAACGAACATTTTTTGTTGCCAACTTCTTATTGAACATGGACAGTAGAGGAATTATATTTAACAATACATAGAACGGTCATACCAGAAATAGGTTTTTCACATCATATACCACAACAGCAATGCATGATAATAATACTAATATTAATAACAATAAACATAATACTACTACTACTTATAATAATAATTATATTAATTTCTAAACAGAGCAGCAGTTTTCTTTTACATTTTGTACCTACTAATATTTATCGTTAACTTAGTATTTTATTGACAATGATGTACAATTCTCTTTTAATGTTCTGCAGTCAATTTCTGTTGTTAAAGCTTCCGCCTTCCAACCTGAAAAAGACGAATACCTTTGAAGCTTCTTGAACTGTTAGATTTTGTCTGTTCTGGTGAAATGATAGTTGAAGGTAATTTTGTAAAGCACTATGGTTTTAGGATTTACTTATCCCAGGAATAGAGTACCTTAGCCGTATTTGGCACAACTTTTTGGAATTTTGGATCCTCAATGCTCTTCAACTTCGTACTTGTTTGGCTTGATAGATATTTTGATATGAGCGTCACTGATGAGTCTTATGTAGACGAAAGGCGCGTCTGGCGTACTAAATTATAATCCTGGTACCTTTGATAACTATTTATAGATGGTTCTGAAAATAATGACTTTATAGCAAACCGAACCGAGCATAAGTATACTACTTATCTAAACATGAATAACAAGTATTGCAAATCGATGTTTCCAAGTTGAAAGTGGAGACCATCTAAACGCTTACATAGCTATAGGAATGTCTCATTCCCTATGTATGCTTATATTTGTTGGTACATGTAACATCTCGGTTTAAGTCCTTTTTCCATTTCGTAGCATTTAGGTCACCAATATTTACCACACTTTTAAGTTTTTCTATAATATCGTTAAACCAAGGTGTTGACTCGTTCTTAACCTTATTGTAGGTGCTTTGTTATCGGCAGGTATATTTTCAGGAATAGTTCGAAGCTATTTGTCGTCAAGACTTAATTATCTGCATTACAAAGATCACAATCTCGCATCACGTCAATAGTTTTAGTTTTAGTTTTATATTTCAGTTTTAGTTTTAGTTTTATATTTCAGTTTTAGTTTTATATTTCAGTTTTAGTTTTTATTTCAGTTTTTACTGTCTACTTAAAGTACAGAAGTATGTAGGACCAATTTCTTGTACTATATCTAAGACATAATTCATTGTTCATGCGATAATTCCAATTATTATGTGTCTCAGAATTCAAAGAGCCTAAAGGGCTTTGAAGGACATATGCTGTAGATGGATCGGCAAACATTAGAGTAATTAGAAGAAGAGGTGCGTTTTTTCTGCACAGGGGAAACATTTGGCCACATGAATATGTCTATGAAAGACAAATTAAAAACATTTTGAAAATAAACATTTTTGTAGAATAGTTCTGTAAGAGAATTGCGTATGTATACTCTAAAAAAAGATGATTTTGAATTGCATTGGCTAGATGTGTGAAATTCGTATTTGGTGTATTGAAATGACAATAACATTTTATGAGTTTTCAATATCCCCTTAGAATCCTCCGACTCTATTTTATTTGTCATTACAACAGTGTCACGTTAGCAATTGGAGACATCTGTTCGGATAATGACTCATATGCATTTCTAATGAAGCTATAATAAATATCGCACCAATGTCCCTCAAATGACAGTAGTTTTAGTTCCAAATCACTATAATTTCAGATTCAATATCTCATATCATGATGGCTATTTATTAGCACATCTTCAATAACAAGACAGACCTGGCATTGCCAAACCTTCATAATCAACCAGATCTGACATTACGAAGCCTTCATAAACAATCAGACCTGACATTACACATTATATACAACCAATCAATCCTGGCATTAAAAATTCTTTATAGCCAATGAGACGTGGAATTACTCATCCAGTAAAAGCAATCAGACCTCGCTTCACATATCCGTATAGTCAATCATACGTACAGCACAAAAGAACTATAAGTCTGGAAGACACTTTATTTTTTTTTATTAAATACTCCCGATCCGATTGTTCGTCACATTGTCACATGGCACTTACAGTGTTGAAGCTACTCATAGATGTTGTCTTATATGATGCATATAATATAGGGAACAACCCAGGTTTTTCCTAATATGTATAAAATTGAGAATGGAAATGGGGAATGTGCCAAAGAGACAACAATCCCGACCATAGAGCAGACAACAGCAAAAGGTCACCAACAGGTCTTCAATGCAACGAGAAATTCTCGCACCCGGAGGCGTCCTTCAGCTGGCCCCTAAACAAATATCTACTGGTTCAGTGATTATGAACACCGTACCAAACTCCAAATTGTACACTAGAAACTAAAAGTTAAAATAATACAAGACTAACAAAGGCCAGAGGATCCTGACAGGCGCAAAAATGAGGCGGGGTTAAACATGTTTGTGAGATCTCAACCCTCCCCCTATACCTCTAGCCAATGCAGAAACGTAAACGCATAACAATACACACATTAAAATTCAGTTCAAGAGAAGTCCGAGTCTGATGTCAGAAGATGTAACCAAAGAAAATAAACAAAACGACAATAATACATAAATAACATCAGATAACTAGCAGTTAACTGACATGCCAGCTCCTGACTTCAATCAAACTGATGGAAAAATTATGTCTGCATCATATGAATATCAGGCACAATCCTCCCCGTGAGGGGTTTAGTATCATACCATCATAACATATATGAGAAGAACATAACCCGTGTCATGCCAACAACTGGTTTATTGATAATAAATGTGTTTAGTTCCGATGCAAAGACCCTATAAATGAATCAATATTTACGCCAAAATATGCAATCTTTAGTGAACTGACAACAGTATCGTAACTATATCCCTTCTTAATAAGTCTATTTAAAGGTTTTGTTAGCCTCTGAGGTGAATGCTGACATTTTTTTTCTTTATAAAGAATATTTCCATATTTTGAACGGACACATCTGAACTTTGCTTCAAGAAGAAGTTGCAATTGATGAATGGTTGATTGTAAGATGTGTACCGTTCATAACTCTTTGATAACTGTTATGTTAAAAGATGATAACCTAACACTTTAATAGAATTGGCATATCCATCTAAAATGAGAGATAAAAGATGATAATCAGAAATTCAAACTCACCAATCGAAAAGAAAATGACAATGATAAGGCAAAAAAAAAAAAAGAAAAACGACAAAAAGACAAACAACAGTTAACAAAAACCAACATACAAAACTGACGATTTAAAATATGAATTCTTTGAAATACAGGGGGCGATCTAAGGTGCTCCGGAAAGGTAGACAGCTCCTCTTGCACTAGTGGCATCCTTCGTGTTTTGCTTAGGTAAGCCTAAACCTGGTGAAAACACGGAAAAGTCTTTTTTGGTAGGTCACAATCGTGGAAAGAAGGATTGAGGTGAGGTAGCGACAATACCTAAATACAGGAAAGAACAGTTATAGCTGTTTGTATTACGTTTATGATTAATTTCATTTGGTTAAATTGCAGCAGTATAATCCTTGATTATAACACGAAAAAATCATCAATAAAACAGTAGGTGTTGTTGAATTTATCAATCAAAAGGTATTTAGATGTTATTTATTGAGTTTGTCAATAAATTCAGATTCATAACAGAAAATGAACAAGTCTGCTATTAATGATGCACAATTGGTACCCATAGGAATATCTAGAATCTGTCGAAAAACTTTATTGCCGAAACGACAACACATGTTGTCAAGAAGAAATGTAGAGCTTTAATCATCTTATCACACCCCTTTAAGAGTATAAGACTGTATATGAGTTGCAACAAATAAATTAGCATCCAGATTTATCAAACGGCCATACATATGTTTTTAAAAATGCTTATACAGATATTGTTGAAAGAAGTAAGTCTGTTTATTGTATTATTTTAATAAATATCATACAACACAAATGTAACAATTAACAAATGTAAACTGACATTTTAAAAATGTTTACTGACATTAACATACATATATATATATATATATACAGTATTACAAACATAACATAAACAGTTACAGTTATAAGTTACTGTATAATCAATGTTCGATTACAGATTCGTGTTACTGAACCTGAGAATGGTAGTTATTTTGCATGCAATGCTTTGAACCCACAAGGGAGATCATCCAATAGTCAGTCTAGTATCATTGCTTTATGTATTCATACATAATAACTTAGAAATAAAATACATTGCTGCTGTATTCGCATGTCTTCTGCTCCAAATATGAAAAACAAGTTTATTTTGACAATTGCCTATTACCATAGTCTCTAACTTAAAACCTATATACAAATTTATGAAAGTAAGACATATATACATATATGAACCTTTTTGTATAAGTTTAATAGTCTGCAGTATGAATAAACATATTTTTGCGTTCTGTATGTATGTGTCTGTCCCAAGTCAGGAGCCTATTCTTGTTCTTCTTTCATAATTCCCTCCTGTTTAGGAGCCCTCGGATGAGACCGATACATTATCACATTATCTGTACATAAAACCACAATAAATCCTGTACAAAATTTGAATGAACAGTATCCTCCACCATTATATCCAGTGTATATACAACAAGTCGTGAGTTTATATATAAGCATTAATATAGGGACTTTAAAAGTAATGTACTGTTAAAATGGCAAGAGACAGAAATTACACGTTCGTTAGGCTTGAGAATCATAATTATAAAAGTGAGTGTTTTAAATGCAAAGCATGACTAACTTTGATGTTTAGTAGTTTTATTTAAATAGGCTTAACGTTAGTTTAAATTGTCAAGAAATAACATAATTATCATGTTCGTTTACTGCTTGGGAATCATAATTATCAAGATAAGTGTTCTTAACAGATGTATTATTTTAATTGGTTTAATAATGTTCATATGGAATAACACTTTTACGATTTAAGATACGAGACTGAATTGACTATACATAGAAATTTACCCACTCAGTCCACACTATTAGTGATTGTCCATACTCTACTTTAAATTTTACTAACAACATATTCTTTTATCTGTTGAAAGTTAGATTTTCAAATGTGCCTATACACTGGGCAGCTTGTACGAAGGTGTTGGCTTAAAAGAAAAAAGATAAACAGACAAAAAACTATGCAACAAGACCCTACCCAAAACTTCCTATCTAAATCTGATGATTAGTCTACTTGTTGATGCATCTACACAATCTGTCTTTCAGAGCCTTTTTTGCTTCCGGTACCCTTAGACACAACATAATTGGATTAAGCGCACTAAGAACAAAATGTGCCGTAGAAATAGTAAACGAAATTGGTCCCAAATAATTTTGACCTTTGCACGTAAACTGAAGAACAATGACTACAATTTGAAGTGGACAATACACAATGAAATACAGAATGATAACTATTGAGGCTATACGCGATTGAGATTTTTGTGACGCAGACTTTGTAAGTCTTGATGATGCATACTTCTGAACTATCCCGGATACCATAGCTGCTGATAATAGACAAACTACCATAAGATTAATGACAATGAAATCTGCATGTGTTTTCAATGTAGTATACCAATCATGATTAAATCTACTAACCGCGCAGTCACGGACACCTTGAACCCCCATTATTATTTCTATCAAAACGCATGCAATGTAAATACATAAAATACACCGACGAACATTTGTCTTTGTGTGATGCACACGTGCCTTCAAAGGAAATATAAATACATAAATACGTTGACAAGCCAACAAATTTAGATGTAAGCTCCTAATATTTGCAATAAATCCCCTTCCACAGCTAAATAACATACACACGAATGCTGAATTTAGTCTGAAACTAAATAAGAGCGAACATTTCGACAAACTGGAGAATAACATGTCAAAACCATGAAACAACGATACGACAGCAAAACTTAAAAGAGTAGTGAATATTGGCGACCTCAATGTTTTTGAAATATAAGGTAGAATTAAAACCAAGATGTTCCCAATAAAGATAAGCATACTGAATAGGATGGACATTCCTATGTAAGCGATGGTATGGTAATTAGTAGGAAACATCGAAAGGCAATATTTGTCATTCATGTCATCATAAAAACTTGGTGACGGAGATGTTCGGTTTGCTGCCGCTAATTCATCATATTCAAAATCAGTATTTACATCATACGTGCCTTCAAACATGAATTCAGAACTGCTGTTGCTGGAAACCTCATCTAGAAAATCTAGCATTTCTTGCAGCATATTTATAGGTATTTGTTTACTTCCAGGACACCAGGCCGAAGATAAAATACCAGTAATAGACTACAAAGACATACAACAATGTTAAAACAAAATGTGTATCAGTATGATTAAAATCTAAATTTTTACATAACAAAATCAACTCTATTCAGCAAATTTGAAAAATGTAACAGTAATATGCAATAAAATGTTGGAAAACCAATCAGATTTCATTATTTGAAAAGAAACAACTGTATGTTTTAGTTAAAAACGTCAATTACAGTTTTATTTTTCATATTTTTCACTGAAATCTAATAAGGTCGAGAACATCAAAAAATATAATATCATCTTAGTTTGTAAGTGTTTGTTAAAAGAGTAATACACAAATTTATAATTACCCATGTGTATGTGACAGGAGGCGAGTTGGTGTCTCCATCGAAAACTTCCCAATCTTGGTCCGTAAAATTCATGACTAAAATATGAAAAAATGCAAGAAATAACATAAGATTTAATGGATGACCGATCATAAAAAAATATATAACTTCTCCGATATTTCTTGTTCTAGATATTTTCCCAGACACCCGTATCATTTCTTAAAAACAAAACATTTTATTTTCGTTTTTGTTTAACCGTTTTTAATGCTTCGTTTTTATTCTTTTTAAAACCGTTTAACTATTAATTAATTAGTCTTTTCATTCCCACGCATTAGTATGATTTCTAAAAAAACCTCTTAGAGAAGTCTTATCTTTGTTTCGTCCATGTAACATGTTTTTATTCGATTGTCATTGATGAGTGTTTAGAAGGCGGAACGAGCGTCTGACACAAAAAGTTCAATCCTGGTATATATAAAGAGTTTATTTAATCTTAACTTTGTTCCTTGTACAAAATATATTGCAGACATGTATTAAGAAAAAGGAATACATGTACCTTTTTATATAACATTTGTTCATTTTATTTTATATTAAGGGTTACTGACAGTAACTGTTGATAAAAATAAAGTAGTTTGAATCCAACAATCAAATATCATACATTGGCAGGGGACGATTAAAAAAACACGGACAATCGTGCTAGGGAAAGTATTGAGTAGGCACCCTCAACGCCATCACCATTGTTATGTGAAACAAAATGCATTAAGTATATTTCTGGATGTAGTTATCTACTCAATTAATATATCTATGTATTTGATTACAAAGTAACGACAAATGCAGATTGTTACTTTACATTTGAAAGCAATATTTCCCGTACTTGCCATAAAAAACCACGGAAACAGATCTGTATGGTTTATTGCCTATTACATAATGTCAATGATCGTCAGTAAAATTATTTTGCACCTTGTTGTTCTGAAAAAACGACTAGCAAACAAATCTATTTAACTAGAACAAATATAGTCTTAAAAAGTGAATCGGGGATGTTGTTTTTGAACTGATAACTAAACTACAATGCTATAACGTACAATAATTAACTGTTATAAGCTGATGCTTACTTCAAAAAGTGTCATTGAATTAGTGCATGTGGATATTTTGTGTTTATTTTTACATACCTAATTATGGTCTCTATACGTCAAAATATTTTCCTGTTTTGGTTCTTGCTGGTAGCCTTTAAAGATGAATAAAACTATAACATTTTACATGCAAATGATTTTGAAATTAACACAAATTACATTACATCGACGACCAATGAAGAATAGAAACATTAAACTACTCGAATAATTCTAAATTTTTATATTATAAGTAATGTCTTACGTTTAAGACCAACTAACAAAACAACTGTGATATGATTTACGTATCTTTCTTGCGAAAATTCAGCTTTTTAAGTCGAGGTAATATTTTGATAAAATATTAATTTCATTTTCAATGAAGTTAATAATAATAGAACAGAACATTTATACTGTATACAGATGGTTGAAGTCCTAACCTGTTCAGCAAGTTAATTGCTAACCAGTCATGTTGACTTGTTGAAGTTAAGCTATGACAGGATTTAAAACTGGTCTAACTATGCATATGACCCCAATAACATTAAGGTTGTACCTAACACTACAGGGAGATAACTCTGTAAAATCAGCTAAACGTTTTAATTACGTTGAGTTGATAAGGGAATATTAATAAAACTCATCATAGATACCAGGACTAAATTGTGTATCTACGCCAGACGCGCGTTTCGTCTACAAAAGACTCATCAGTGACGCTCGAATCCAAAAAAGTTAAAAAGGCCAATTAAAGTACGAAATTGAAGAGCATTGAGGACCAAAATCCCTAAAAGTTTTGCCAAATCCAGCTAAGGTAATCTATGCCTGAGGTAGAAAAGCCTTAGTATTTCAAAAACTCTAAATTTGGTAAACAGTTAATTTATAAACATAACCATTTCAATAATCAATGGTAATTCCTGTCAGCACAAAAAGTGCTGACTACTTGGCTGGTGATACCCTCGGGGAAATAAATCTTCACCAGCAGTGGCATCGACCCAGTGGTTACAAATAAACCCATTATTAAGCTTCTCAATGATCAAAATAAGTGTTTGTCAAACTGCTATATAACCAGTGTAATTTTTGTGTTAAATTGGTTGGTTCACTTTTTTATTTTTTTTTATATTTTTGTCAAAGGATCAAAGTAAATACTTTGCCAACATTTTATGAAAATTAAACGAGCCAAATTAATTTTAGTGAAGGTTTTGGGTACCACCTTAACACGATACTAAGACTAGGACTTTGATGACAGCAGAAAACATTGATACAGGTCCGCTACTATATTCAGTTAACTTCGAAACAATACCTGTTATAAATTAACTCTGAAAACGTCCATCAAACCAGATCTGATCTGAGTTAACTTTTGTCTAATCTGATTAAAAATTGGTTAACTTGTAACCAGGACTCCTCTTAATAGATTTAAAAAAAAATATTTTTAAATGTTTTTGTTTTCATGATATTACCAATACAGATTAAATACATATATTTGTTAATAACGTACGCATGAAACATTGCTAGCTAACACATTTCTCCGTGATCTGCCTTTATTACAAATTGAAAATGATAAACACAGCTTACGGTCATTAAATATTTCTTCAAAACATATAATATTCTCTTAGTTGTATATATATATGTATATTTTATAAAATGTAATAATTTCTGATCGGTTTTAAATGAAGATTTTTCTCACTATAGCAAACACAAATAAAGGCAACAGTAGTATACCGCTGTTAGAAATTCATAGATCGATTGAGAAAAAACAAATCCGGGTTACAAACTAAAACTGAGGGAAACGCAATAGATATAAGAGGAGAACTACGACACAACAGAAACACAACATTAAAATGTAGCACACACAGAAACGAATTATAATATAACAATGGCCACTTGGTACAGAACATTTTAAGAAAAAAAATGATGGGTTGAACCTGGTTTGCCAAACCTCCCGCTTAAATGGCAATGTTAAATATAACATTATAATGACAACATTACATGACAAGACTAGAATACAAATAAATATGAGAAAATATAGGACAGAGAAACACACACATAATAGCCAACAAAAGGTAACAGGTTTAAAATTTAATACACCAGATGTGAGTTTCGTCCAAACAAGACTAACCAGTAACTCTTAAATGAAAAAAGTTCAAAAGCCAAAACAAGTACAAAGTTGAAGAGCACTGAGGATCAAAAGTTCCAAAAGGTCTTGACCAATACAGCTAGGGTAGAGGTAAAATACGTTGATTGTTGTGCAATTCATGGGCATGTTGATAACACGAAAGTTATACACAGTTGATTTTCGTTTGTAAATAATAGAAATATATATCAAACGGGAACATATGAATAAATCAAAAGAAAAATCTTGGCAATTATAAGAAATATTTTACTGTGCTTTCTCTACAATTTTATAAGTTAATATCCGAGAATGCACCTTTTTGTTTGTTTTATGCTCAATGTTAATATGCCCTAGCTGTAAATACTATTTGCAAAACCATGAAAAAAAACCAATTTACTGTAGTCGACCGAACTTTTATCATAATGCTGTGATTTTATTGATAGGATTGCTTCAAGTATGATTATCGAGATTCTAATTAGCAAAATGCTCATTCAATTCAAAATTGTAAAATATTATGTTTGTAATTCAAAAAAAATACTACAGATTAATAATTTTAGTGATCACATTTTGTTTGAATGGTTTAAAATCACCAACATGGTATAATTCCGAAAACCGAAGTTTATGTCATTATGTTTTTGGGCAGACACGAACCACTCATCGGCAAATTTCAAAATGATTAACTTTTGTTTGATAATTTCTAAGTAAACAAAACATTTTCGACTAAGAAGTTCAATATTCGAAGCTATTGTTACATTACTTGAGATCTATCAAAATAAAAGAAATATAAATGTTAATTAATATGTAAATAACTTACAATGATTTGACTGTTTCTCTCCTTTTTCGCAAGATTCTTATTAGGGAAAAGACACATTGAAGTCCGATGGTATGATGCGCTGTGTTGTGACATAAAAATAATTCTCCCGCTGAGCCATGGAACAGAGTAAATCATCTCCCTCGTATCATCCAATCAAAAACTGACATGTAGACGTGAAGTATAATAATAAGTATTATACCATTAAGTAGATATATTTTAACTGTTCCAGTGCTTCTTTGACACAATAAAGATCATTGCAGTAAGAAGGAAAAAAAGTTAAAGCCCTATAATTGTTTTTTTTATTTTTGTAATAAGAGTTGTTGGAAATATAGAAGTGTTGTGGATTTCATTTGAAATTTTGTCTTTAATTTCGTTTTCCATAGAAGTTTAACAAATCATATTTTTTAATATGCATGAACCTTCGGAATGTCTCATTCTAAAGTAAAAAAATGTTGGAAGTAGATCTTTGATATCATGTTTACAAATAATTTACAATGTTTTAAGAGCCAAAGATTATCAGATATATCGTGAGCTTCCATAACACATTTTAAAGACTGGGTTTTACAGTTTAATGTAAATGTTTTTAGTTTTTGTGTCGTTGGTCTAATTTATTATGACATCTACAGCATATCTAATTTCAGCATTATACTTTTTCTAAATTATTAAAAGAAATCTTATGTTAATATCAGTTATTTTCATTATCACTTTAGTAGAATCTATTAGGAGTTATAATGTAGTTGAATACATGATGTCAGTAAGCCAACTAAAATGGGTGTGACAAAAGTTAATAATGTTGTCCTTGAAATGCAAAACTAATAAAAAGCATTCGTTGTTATAAGTTGATATTGGTGATTGTAAATAATAATTATGTTCTTAATTAAACAAGACTTAAAAGAAGATCTATATGATAGTCAGCCAATTCTTATGGCGTTATATCTGTTACTGTAAAATACAGTTGATCACATTTCAATTGTGTCTGTTGGACATTGACATAAGTTTAATTGCGCAAAGATCTTCAAGAAATAGCAGAGGTCTAAGCCTTTTAATTACTTTGTTTTTGTAATAAACAAATGTTGAGAATATAACACTGTATAATCATGTATCTTTCAGAAGTTTTGTTATACGTATCGTTTTTCAAGACGTTAAACAAAACAATTTTGTTATTATCCATGATTTATGATTCTCCGATGTTTGTTTTATTAGAGTATAAAATGTTGAAAGCCGATCTTTGATGGTTGGTCTCTAGTTTATTCCCAATTTTTACTTGTCACAGGTATATCAAAAGCTAGAAATTACATATTTTAAAGACAGGTATTTATTGTTTGATATTGCTATCGTTATTTATCAGTCAATGATATTGACCAGTCATGAAGATTACATAGATATAATGTTTATTATTATTATAACGACGAATAAAAGGTCACCAATCATTATCGTAGATAATGCCATTGTACAACAGGATAAGTAGTTCGTATTTGTTTTCCGAAAAGGAATCCTTGCAGACGTAAAAAGGAAAACTAAATCACCGTAAGTTCTTAAATCATATTGTTTTCCATGTGTTAATGAGTTTACTTTGAAGGAAAAATAATGATGCAAATGTTCTTCGATTATTGAACTACTTTATCGGAAACAGTTATGGTCACTTCAATTGCAATAAACAATAGACCATTCTTTCGAAACATGTTATTAACACTAATGGGCGTAGTCTTATTATATGCAACAAGTTTAATCAATTGCTGACCTGATCAAAGTTAACCTGCAACAGATATAAGAAATTGTCAGACCGGTCTTTTGAACACATTCGACTTGAAACATACATTACACTGAAAATTAGTGTCTCGTCGGTCATACCGAAGGTTGAAATATCTTAAAACTATTACATTTAGTAAAAAGGTTAATAGTCAAGTTATATTTAAATGGTCATGTCAATGATTTTTTATAAAATATTGCATTCAATATGTTGAATGTTAAACTTAAACTGTACACTAAAAGATAATGCATTAATGTGGGTTTTTTTCTGAAATATTACTGAAAAAAATTAACAAGTGGGAAAATTTGAAAAGAAAGCACATAAAATCGGCTAAACCTTGTCAGAAAATAATCAAATTTCTTATTGCAAATGCATAATCTTTATTAAAATTGATATGAT
This sequence comes from Mytilus galloprovincialis, assembly GCF_965363235.1. Classification (NCBI taxonomy): domain Eukaryota; kingdom Metazoa; phylum Mollusca; class Bivalvia; order Mytilida; family Mytilidae; genus Mytilus; species Mytilus galloprovincialis. Next base: position 69,093,526 of record NC_134844.1, read on the forward strand.
ATGATACATTAATTTTCGTTTGATTGATAAAGGTCACCGACCTTGTTTCTGGTGGCTCTATGTTACCTACCTTGTATAGAAAAAAGTGAAATATCGACGATTTTAAAAGGCTCACATAGCGATGACGTTAATTATTTTTGCCGTTCTTACCTATCGAAGGTCTGTGTTTTTTCTCCAGGCACTCCGGCTTCCTCCACCAACAAAAACTGGCCACCACGAAATAACCCTAAAGCGGTGCTTAAAAGTGGCGTTAATAACACAGAAAAAAAGTCATATCAAATATTTTGCCGTTCTGTTGTATTTGGCTGACTTAGAACACATTATGAATAATATGTGCCTTAAAAATGTAGTCAGTTAGTTTCTACATTATTTCAACGACAAACTTATGTATAAACAAAAATATTAATTATACAAACAAACAAAAAATAAATAAATTGTTATTGGATATTTGGTGCTATTAAGACAAATGTAACAATCTTTTATTTCCGTTTTATTGCGCTATATATACGTATTTGCATCTGTTTAAAAAGAATAATTCAGTAATATTTCAGAAAATCAGAGAGACATATGTATTGTATTCAATTTTCTTGAATAACTCAACAAGTCAAAGTTGATTTCCTAATCTCACTAAAATCTATGACTTCGCCCATTTGGTTCAATATCTGTAATTGTTTTAACATAGGCGTTAATGGTAACGTTTTTTCCTGTAGCTCAGTCCATATTTTAAACTTGGATATGTATAATACCTTGTTTCGAAGCTGTGACATTTTCACATATGTGGTAAATTTTCAGGGTACGAAGTGAGATGACTTTTTCCGTAAATTAGCATACCCCGAAAATCCTTTCGTGATGCGACTCCTTGTGGTAACAACTCACCTTTTTTAACACAATAAGTTCTTTGAAAATTTAATACTTTAAACGCATCTGATAGCTCAATAGTTTTTACACATTTGTTCAATGTTCCTCTACTTTCCTTATCATCACAAATGGTTTGTAAAAAATAGAAACATGTCCAATATCACTACACAGAGAATTTTTGTTTACACGTGACTTTTTAGTTCCTCATTTCGAGGCGCCTTAGGGATCTTTACCCATATTGAAATCCATAGTTCTGATTTTTCCAAATATTTTTATGTGATCTTCATTGATATGACATTTTGAATAAATCTGGGTATTTTTGTCCATTTCTAAATAGATATAGGAAGATGTGGTGTGAGTGCCAATGCGACAACTCTCCATACAAATAACAATTTAAGAAGTAAACCATTATAGGTTAAAGTACGGCCTTCAACACGGAGCCTTGGCTCACACCGAACAACAAGCTATAAAGGGCCCCAAAATTACTATTGTAAAACCATTCAAACGGGAAAACCAACGGTCTGATCTATATAAACAAAACGAGAAACGAGAAACACGTATATATTACATAAACAAACGACAACTACTTACATCATCAGATTCCTGACTTAGGACAGGTGCAAACATTTGCAGCGGGATTAAACGTTTTAATGGATCCAAACCTTCTCCCTTTTTCTGAAACAATAGCATAACATCACAACAAAGAAAAACATACGATAAAATATCAATTGGCAGACTTAACTCAATCAAAAAACGTATGATTAAACAATGAACGAATAAATTTGATCTGCGATATCTGAATACAAATGCACAGTTAATTAAATATTAGAGACAAACATTCATGACCAAAAAGCCGTTTTCGCACTATACGGCAAAGACACTTTTATCGCTATATCTATTTATTTTGAATACAATGTGTATGTATAATTAATTTCTTCCAGTATACCTTCACTACTCAATACATGGACAAAACATCTGATGATAACCTTAAATTACAATACACAGACCCTGTTAAAGCATTCCAGTACATTTTCTGGTGCCTAAAAGTGCATTTTGACTTAGAAATTATGCAAAAATGTAGATTTCATTAAAAAAAAACACCTAAATAATTAATTATTTTTACCAGTGGAAATCTGGTATTTTATACTGTAGAAAACATCTAAACTACTGTAAATGTCAATTTTATCTTATAATTGGAGTGCAATGAAGTGCAAATTTTCAAAACTTGTCCTTTCACATAATTCTATTTGAAATTTTACATGTATTACAGTGAAAACCTTTTATCAGTGAGAAATCCACATGAGGTTTTAAATGAAATATTGTGACATCACACGTATTATGGCGTTAATAAATAAGGACAGATCAAAATAAAGCTAATGATAGTTTGCAGTGATACTTGAGGAATAGTTGCCGCAAGGTTTAACTCGAAATATGGAGTCGAAAAGATCAGTTACTAAGCATTTTTATATAATACCAAGACCAAATCAATAGTTTTCATATAAGCATATTTTTAAGATACCGATTGTTATTTCATTGCATAAATACCATAAATAAACAATTTAGAGCTTGCCTAATGAAACAAAATGCTAACCAGTTACTCAGAACATTTTAAAACCTCTAGTTTGCCGTCTCAGGTTAAAAAGTAATGATATGTCTGGAGCTGAAATAAGACAAAAAAAAAATAAAATTCTCAGACTGTGTTATCATTTGATTTAAATACATAGGTATTATTGAGAGAGAAAATATCAAATTCATGAAAGTTTTATCACAAAGAAAGAAAAATGCTTCTCCCTTGTGACTTATCAACCTCCATTAAAACCTATTATATTAGGTGGCAATGAGTAATAGCTTAATAGTTGAATAGGTGCAGGACTTTTGTTTTCGAAAGGTTTGACCCTCCTCCTTTTTCACTGAAAAAAGACAATATCTTGTGATTAGCTAGTGTGCATTAACATATAATTATTCATGATGTTCTTAATACACGTGTGTCTATTTATTTGCATATAATTTCTAATGACCATTGGTCAAATTATTGGATAAAAGCACATGTGATGATGTATCTCACTTTAATAGTATGAAGTGTGTTATTTCCCTTGATTATCAGTTATTCCTGTAGACTTGAATGATGATTACATAACAAAGACTCTATTGTGTCATGTTTACTTACATATAGAATAACCATACATTGTCTCGAAATATCAATGTTATTTGTACAAGGCTTAGAAACAGGTAGAAAACGAGACTGTGCCGAGAATTTCTACCTGTTTCGAGCCGAGTACAAATAACAGATTGATATTTCGAGACAATGTATGGTTATTCTTTATATACTGCAACTCTTATAACTGTTCAAAATGAAGTCTTTAGGGTAAAAACCGTCATTCTTTTATTGTAAGCGGACTACGTAAAATTGCCGCAAACCTGTATGTTTTATTGACGTCATAAATATAACTCTATGGAAACACATTGTCAACGTCATAAACAAGGTGACATACGGTCAGTGACTGTATATCACATATGAATATACGGTCAATGCAATTTGACTGCTCAAATAGCACAGCTGCAGTATATAATTCAATAATATTATAATGTTTTTATAAGTTAGTTCATGCCTTCTTTTTTCATTTAATAATAAGTTCTTTCCGGATCTCTCGGGTTAAACAAAGATATGATAATGCCTAAAAAAAGTGCTCAGCCCCGTGCCAGTAATGCATTTTAAAAGCGAAGATTTCATTCAATTTTTGCTGATCTTTTTCGATAATGTTTATCTAAAACCAGCTGGGATAACTAGGTATAAATAAAAAAAACTCCTTACCATCATTTAAACAATTTTCTCTGGTGAACCAGGTGCAATCATGTATATATCAGTCTGAAAACTTCTGGTAATCTGAATTAAGTCAATATCTTTAATTGTTTTTATAAAGGCGGTAATGGTAACGTTTTAACCTGTAGCTCAGTCTATATTGTAAACTTGGATATGTTTGATAGCTCGTTTCGAAGCTTTGACATTTTCACATATGTGGTTAAATTTTCGGGGTACGAAGTGAGATTACTTTTTCCGTAAATTAGCATACCCCGAACACACTTTCGTGATGCAGCTTCTTGTGGAAAAAAATCCCTTTTTTTAACACAATAAGTTCTTTGAAAATTTAATACTTTGAACACATTTAATAGCTCCATAGTTTTTACACTATATATGTTCCTCCTCTTTCCTAATCACCACAAATGGTTAAGCTCAGTCATTTGTAAAAAATAGAAACATGTCCAATATCACTACACAGATTTTTTGTTTACACGTGACTTTTGAGTTCCTCATTTCAGGGCCTATTAGGGATCTTGACCCATTTACTATACATCTTCGTAGACTTAATTTAATAATTACCCAAGCTCAGATTTCTTCTTATGGTAGCTATGGCACGGGTCCCAACTTAGTCATTTTGATGTATATATATTCCAATGGGTGTCCTTTTCATACATCGCTTCATTAATTGGTTCCCCATTAACATTGCAAACGGGCTTTGACAGTGTGTTCAATTGAAATATTGTAACAGGAACTTATTTTAGCTATATATTTATTTATTCATCCTTGAAGGCTACTGATTATAACAGAAGTAAGAAAGTAGTTGGAAACAGACATAGGACAAGACACCTTATTGAGGTATGTATATAAATGTAAAACCTTTTGTGGATAGTTGTCTCGTTTACAATCATACCACATCTCCTTATTTTTAAATGTACCGAATGTTCATGGAAACTTCTAAACGCAAGCATGGCAAATGTGTATTACAACTGCAGAGTAAGCCTTTAACATATTTAAAACATGTACCATAGCAATAAGTTCGAAAACAATATCTCCGAAACTCCTTTTCATTTACGAGTTTGTAGGTTAAGAATACATGGAATAGTGCATTTTGTTTCTATTAAAATATGTCTTTGCAGGAACTAGCGAATGCCAAAAAAAATAATGTTCGACTGACAATGATTGGTATAATTTAAGATGCAATCAACCGTAAACGTTTGTTTAAAGGATAGTTGGTTAATGCATATGCTGGGCATATAACTCGTTTTTGTCGTTACAATATTTGTAATATGTTACATATAAAAAAGAAGATGTGGTATGATTGCCAATGAGACAACTATCCACAAAAGCATGTATATTACAAAAAAAGTTAAAATGGAATTGAATCGAATGCGCCTTTTGACAATAGATATATCGTCTGTCATATTTGAGGACAATATATTTGAAAACCATAACATAATAGAACAGTTTAAGATCAAATTCCACTTAATTGGAAGTTCACTGACTGTAAGCAAATATTTCATACCGCTTCAATATCTTAAAATAAAAATTAAAAACAAAAGTTGCATTGATGGGTTGCATTTTCTAAAAAAATAATTATAAATTAAGAAGTTATGGTTCGTAAAGAAATCACGGCAAGATACTACTTCTTGCAAATGTATGTTTTTATTTACAAATGGAACTGTTGTTGAAACACACATTTCCAGAAAACGACTCTACAGTTACCTACATTGTCTTTTGTTTACGGTGTAATAATCGATATATTACCTACATGTAGGTGCAAAACATTATAGAAATACAATGCCAATATTTAAAGAATATATATGTTGAGTTTTTTTCCAATCTAAAACACAACTTTCGAAGATGTATACCGTAAAAAGAAAATCGTTGACATTAAAATTGTTTTATTTGATCGATAAATTAGCAAAGGAAAATCAAATCCTTGGTATGATGAACTTCAGGTTTAAAGACAAATGCGATAACTTTTTAATCGTATCCATGTGCTTTCTATACAAATGAATATTCATTTTAAAAGTATCAATTCAGTAATATTTCAGACAATTAAGGAGATAAATGCAATTTTTCAATCCCCACAAAAAGAGCAAACATGTAGATAATATTTTCTCATATGCTACATACATGAAGTATTTAAGAATCGTTTACGAATGTCTATCTATCCTTAGATATAAAAATTCCGCAAGTTAAATAGGATTCTAGTAGTGTTATCCGCCTGTCTTTTCTGGACGTTATATGGTATACCGTAATTCGTCCGTACAAGTGTTTGTCCATCCGTAAACATTACAGTGACGGAGTGGACTAGGGCAAACATCCGATAGCAGATTAAAATTTGCTAACATTTTAACAGACTGTTTTTTAAAAACTAATTTTGTGCGTAAACAGACTGCGATCTGTCAAATACTGATATATACCTATGATCTATTGTACTGCTGGCTTATACAGTAGGTACATATTGTAGTTGTTATTAAAAGTTTTAATGTGAGTTCCAAAGTCCAATTTTCGATGTTTACGAAGGTTCAGGATACTAAAGAAAACAAAGGAGACAAAAAAAGCATGCAATTACTTATACATTTTTTGAAAGGTCTGTGACAAATCCTTTTTTATGCCTATATTCAAAAAAGTACAAAAACACTATCCCTCCTTATAATTTGTATGAAAAATTCACTACTAGCTATTTTTAATTCTGAAAACATTTATTACTTTAGTGTACATATTTTGGCGGGGATTACATAAATCATGCTTTTTGTTTTAGATATAAACACCAACATTTTAAACTTTAGAATATTTAATTGTTAGATACAATGTTTAGCGTGAAAATAGAAATGTATGCACGTAGGTTCGATTTTAAAAGATTATTTGAAATTAAAAAAAAAAACTCATTTATTTTCTTATTAGTAAACAAATGATACTCAAACGAAGCCAGTGATGCCTTTTTTTATCATATGTTTTTTCATAACCTTGAAGTACTTTTCTTAATATTTTAAGAAAAATCAATCGTTGTGAAACTCGACAGGAAGGTGGTTGGTCTTACACATGTTAAATAAAGTTACATAGTCATGACTTAGTTCTTACTAAGTAGTGTGTGTATCCTTATTTGTTCCCTTGTTAGCCACCAAACCATGTTTAATCCACCATTTTATTCATAAGGAAATGCCCTTACCGTTTGATGTGTTTGATTTTTTTTTTATTTTGCCATATCGGTAGGGACTTACCATTTAGAATTTTTCGCGGAGATCGGTATCTTTGTGATTTTACTTCTTACCATGTCAGGAATATGACAGTTGTTTTCCTTGTGTTTGAAATTTTATTTTGCCATTTGATGAGGTAATTTTCGATTTGAATTTTCCTTTGTGTTCGGTATTTTTGTTATTTTTTTTTGTTACCCAATGCTGAACTTGTTGCTGAACATTAAAAAATTTAAATGACACATTATCAATTTTATGTGTCCGAGGCGTTTTTCTGGACTTACATTCAAACTCCCAAAGCGAAGAATGCCAAGGTTGTATAAAAACAACAACGTTGGCAACAGGTCAATAAGTAATAAAACCAATTGAAAATTAGGAAAATTAAACATGGATCTTTTTAATCACTTATTTTTATGATTTTTATGATTTTTATGATTTTTATATTTATATTTTTGTATTTAACTAGATAGGTTATAGACATTATACATAGTATAGTTGTAACATCTGTTCATCCTTGAAGGCAAACCAAAGCTATTTATAAGAACAAATAACAGGAAACCAATTTGAAGCAAACATAAGCAGAAACCATATTAGGTATCTTACCTAAAAGGTCTAGAAGCAAGCATGGAACATAAGTTAAAGACACATGACAATTAAACAGGTATACATACAAACATATTCACAGATTGCTATGATGAGCTTAAAAACAGTGTATCCAACACTCTATTATACGATAGTTTGTTTTGTACCTGGAATAGTAATTGTTGCTTGTTTCAAGTAGAATATTTAATTACTACAAACACGATATGCTACTGCCGACGATTGATATACACACATCATAGATACCAGGATTGAAATTTTATATTTGCGGCAGACGCGCGTTTTGTCTTCAAAAGACCCATCAGTGACGCTCGAATCAAAAAAATGTTATCGGCCAAATAAAGTACGAAGTTGAAGAGCATTGTGGAACAAAAATTCCGAAAAGATTGGCCAAAACAGCTAAGGTAATCTATTGTTATATACAGTTTGTTTTAATGTACAGGTAAACTAATTGTCATTGCAATGGTTGTAAAATAGTTGCTAAATATTGCTCGCTAATGTATATAATGTATAATTACAATCTACATGGGACGTACATGTAACTTCGTTGTTTAATACATGAATCTGATTGTTTTACTGAAAAAAAAAATGTTGGAACTATGTGGTTTTCATCTATATCACATAGAATTTGTAATAAAATATACCACTGATACAAATGTATGTGATGCATACATTGGTACACACACAACAATTTAAATTGCACAATGATTTGTAATCAAAATATTATTGTGCTGATCTGTATGTTGTTTCAATCTTTTTTGAATATGTGTCTTTGATCATACAAAGGTTATGCAATTGGCAAATGAATAAGCCGCTATCTTATAAGTAATTTACAATATCAAAGTCTCGATCTAATACAAAAAACATGTTTTCTCATCTACATACTGTCATTCAGAGTTAGAAAACAATGGTGTTTTGAACCCAGTTTTGTGGCTAGCCAAACCTTGCGCTTTATGGCAATGTTTAATATACAATTAAGATGACGACATTTCGTAACGGGAATACAGTACAAATAAATACAAGAACACCCAAGACAGAGAAGTACATAAATACATAACATTATACAACATATTTAATAATCCATCGTATGTCTAATCTGTTTGATATTGTTTTATATATATTTCAGTCATGAATTCTACAGATCAAGATTTTACTTATTGGCAAATGCCCGAGGACTATGACATTGCTACTGCATATACAGGGGTATGTCTATAAATTCGTTTTACATACATACCTCCCCACACGCAAGGAGGAAACAACCCCCAAAAACATTTTGATTTTTTTTTTTTTTACACTTGTAAAATAACTTCCTTAGTTGGATTATGCTTTCGTACATGTGTCAGGACTATTATCATATGAAATGTCACGTACAATAAGAGACAGAAAAAAAGCAACCCGAAAATTATAATCTACCGAATGTTCTCAATAAATAATTTGATTCTTTTTTTGTGCCGATCTTTTATTTTTAATATAATTAGCCTATTTGTTTTTTTCAATTTGTTTATATGTTTCTCATTTGTAAAGCTTCGTTCTTTAATAGTTTAAAATACAGTTTATTTGTAAAGACTAAACAGTGCCTGATATTTGAATGATTTCATGGCATGTTGTTGATATATACGCAATCATTCACCGTCGCATTAAAATATAGTTAGAATTAAACCCGTAAAAAAGTCAATAAAAGGAAATGTATCATCACAATGTCTACCACATGTCGATTTTTTGGCAATGGATTATATATAGAAAAAACAGATTTTGAATATTTTATAAAATTGGCACTTCTGGTTTAGAAAATGTTACTTACTATCTCATATGCTTGCTATATATACACTGCCACTGGTTCAATAAATCAATGGTTTCTATACATTTGTTTGCCTTTAAGGGGAATGATAAGCTACTACCGATGTATTAATGGTCACATCTGGTCTTAAATGAAAGACTTTTAAAAAGTATGGCTTTTAAAAAATATATGGTTTCTATTTATTTTTTCATGAAAAAAGTTCAAAAATGGCTCCATCCGGCTTACCCAAAGTCACTTCTGGTTGACTTTGTACAATGTCATATATCATCCAACATTTTTCAAAAGACCCTACGGCTTTATAATGACTCAAGTTGAAGCAATAATAAATTAACTTATATTTGAACATTTCTTGGGCACTAACTCCTTTAAAATGTCATTAGTTTGTTTTAGACAAAATGTATCATATCTTTATAACAATAAAGCAAACATTTTTCACTAGTTCTTTTACATATATCTTTCAAAGATTCAGATGAATTACAAACAACAAACAACAGTTTACATTTAGAACATGGCCTTGACTTTTAACCGTGAACTCGTTTTCTAAGTAAAGACCAATAAAGGGCATCAAGCTTTTTACGGCTAACTGTTTATGAGTTACAAAAATATAACGACAAATTTATTTTTAAAGGTTGATAACTCCTATGATTTTTTTATATACTAGTGCATGTTATAGTAACATATTGTTACGATATTAAACACAACGATGCAGATACTAGTCAAACCAGAAACCATCGTCAAGTATATAGTTTCTAGTACCGTAGCAATATTTACACCAATGATTACAAAAAAAATTTTTAACAGAGATACATTGTTTTTATTTGAACCGTATTACTTGTATTATTTACTTCTCATTCTATTGATAGTGATTTATTGTTCTGTTTAATGTATTTGCAGTCAATTTCTGGCGTTTTTGCTGCCACCAGATGTCCAGAAATGTTACCACTACCTATACAGATGTCAGATTGGTTAAATTTTCTTTCTACTGCTAACTTGATGCTTTCCAGTAATGGCAGTATCGATTTTATTATTGATTTTAGTAAGGTAGATTTTTCGGGGGCAAACCAATCATTTCTGCCAGAAAATATAACTACTCTTGTACACATTAGTAACAAGTATTGCGAATCGATGTTTCAAAGTAAATACCTTGTAAATGCTTACATAGGAATGTCTATTTTTTTCTGTATGCTAATACTTTTCGGTAACATCTTGGTTTTAGTCCTCCCTTACATTTCGAAATCATTTAGTTCACCAATATTTAAAACACTGTTAAGTTTTTCTATTATATCGTTGATTCATGGTATAGACCTGTTATTTTACAGCTTAGCGCAATATTCACTCGTGTTCACATTTGAATTAGATTCAGCATTCCAGTGTATGCTTATGAACTGTGGTAGGTGTTTTATTGTAAATGTTAGGAGCTTACATCTATGTCTTCTAGCTTGTCAACGGATTTATATGTCTCTATTTCCACTCAAAGCACGTGTGTATCATACAAAGACAAATGTTTGTCGCATCATTTTTTGTATTTACTTTACAAGTGTTCTAATTGAATTTAGTATGGGTTTTCAAGGTTTAAGAGATTGCGCTGTCAATAAGTCTATTCCTGATTGGTCAACTATTTTCAAAACAAATGCAGATTTTATTGTTCTCAACCTTTTTTGTAGTTGCTTTATTATCAACAGGAATGTTATTAGGGATACTTCAGAAGTATACATCGCCAAGACTTACTCTGTCTGTCACACAGAGATCACAATCTCGCATTGCTTCTATAGTTATAATTTTGTATCTCAGTTTTTATTGTCCACTTAAAATTGTAGTTCTTGTTCTACAGTTCACATGTGTAGATCCGACGTATGTAGGGCCAATTTCCTTAATTGTTTCTCTGGCAAAATTTTTCTCAATGCGTTAAATCCATTGATTTTGTGTCTGAGGGTTCCAGAAGCAAAAAGGGCTTTGAAGGACAAATGCTGTGGATGCACCGGCAATCAAACTACAAATCAAAAGTAGATGTGCGTTTTTTTTTGCACAGGGACTACAATTTATTAAATACATTTGACCATAAAAAAAAATTGTTTTGTAAAGGTAGTATTTTTGTAGAATAGTTCTGTAAACTAATATGTATGTATACTCTGAAAAAAGATAATTTCTTTTTATTTATTCATTATTTATTCATTGATTAGATGCAGATATCGTGTTTGGTTCATTGAACAAATATTTTAAAATTTTGAGTTTTGAATGTCCCCTTACAATTTCCTGCCATCATTTTTTCTATACAAAGAACACAATAAATGAAATGAAAAACAAGTTGACCACACACATTTGTAAGTGTTACCAATTTGTAAAATAATCCTTTGACACAAAAGCATTGTCTTGAAAAATAAATCTCAAGAATGTAATTTCAAACTGCACAATTTGTATTCATTATAAAAAGGCAATCAATGTATATGCTCTTTTTTATACGTGTTATAATAAAATTAACGGTACCAATTTTCTTGCACCAGATGCGAATTTCGACAATACATGTCTCTTCAGTGATGCTCGTAGCCAAAATATTTGAAATCCAAAGCTTATATAAAAGATGAAGAGCTATAATCCAAAAGGTCCAAAGAGTATAGCCAAATCCGTGAAAGGAATCAGAGCTTTGCATGAGGGAGATACATTCCTTAATTTATAATTATTTATAATTGGTGTGAAAATTATTTTTTGGCAAAATTTTCTGTTCTGATCACAAGATTTGAAAGTCTGATTGTAAATGTCTGTCTCTATTTTATATTAAATGTGTGTTTACTGAAAAGGTTTATATTTAAGTTATACTGCATCGTACAGAATTCAAACAATGTATGCATCTTGATAAATATTGACCGATAAACTAATTGGAGTTGCCGTGTAGGAAAAAACTCATTAATTGCAATATGTAATTCAAGTAAGCATGCTGATGTGCATTTAAGTCCGAGAACCAATTATAAAACCTTGTGAAGGTAATTTCAAATCACGCCATCTGGGCTTTATATTGTGTTTCTTTGTTTTTGTTTCTCTCACATATCACACAATTATCATTTTGCGTAAACACCAAGGACAAAAGATTTTTTGAGTAATGTTTCAGACTTATCAAACCAATAACTAAAACATGTATATTGGTCGTAATTATATTTATAGTTTGAAAGTAAGACTATGGGTCGGTTAATTTGTCAACACACACGTTTTGAAACACATTTAAAAAAGAAGACGTTAAACTACAGCAGCAAGTATTTCATTTTGCGAACGCCAATTATAAAGAAAAGAATCAATGATAGTAGATAAGCGATTGTATTATCATCTCCCTTCTGTGTTTAAAACATTGCATGCAATTGAATAATCATTTATTTGACATTCCCAGGTTCGCTAACGTCAAGTTGAAATTTGAATTTGATTATATAGTACCTTAAATGCGTTTAAGCTATTTTTTTGAACCAAATCAGTAAACTATAGTTTACAGTAGTATGTCTTTTGTATTGTTGTTTTTTTTTTCATTTTGGCTGTGTATGCTTGTTCAATAAAGTGTTTATATGCCTATTCCATTCGACATTTTTACCTTTTCGACTGTTTGTAATTCTCGCACATTGTTGCCATTATAATGGAATTTTATTCATCTGTCATACGAGCGATAGGTTTAGTTAGCCATACAATCAGGTTTAATACTCTATTTTCTACACAGGGAAATAAACTCATCATAGATACCAGGATTGAAATTTATAATTACGCCAGACGCGCGTTTCGTCCACAAAAGACTCATTACTGACGCTTGAATAAAAAAAAGGAAATTAATATATCAAGACAGGAATATGATATGACAGTTGTTTCCATTCATTTGAAGTGTTTGAACTATTGTTTTTGCCATTTGATAAGGGACTTTCCCTTTGCGTGTAAGGTATGACATATGTATATGTAAATGAGTATAAACTTGTAATTCAAGTGTGTTACATTTGTGTTGTATGATAATTATTAAAATATAATCTGGAATAAAAAATATTTTATATTATTGTTAGTGTATTTTTCCAACGGAATGAACAGAAGATTACTAAAAGTGTTGTCCAATTTTTTTCTCACATTGTAATACATTTGACGTACATACAAAACGTATCATACAAAGAAAACGCACTACAGTAAAACGGCATCAACCAACTAACAAAAAACTAAACATACTCACATATAACTCATTGGTGAAAACCTGTTCTTTTTTAAAACGTTTTATAGCTGTCAAAGTTTGTTAAACCTTTTGCATTGAAAACAATGTTGGAACCCGTCCTTGATACAGCGCTTACACATGTCTAAGCACACACAGCATGCCCTGGTATGTATAGAAAAAAATGAAAGCAGTTATCATCATCTGGGTTTAATTAATTGGGATGTGACAAGGTACATCAATAAAGTAGGGATCTCCTTCTAAGCATTATCTTATTTAACTTTTTAATTAAAATCTGAACATGAAATTAATGTTTCCAATTGTTGTGTCGCCTCCGACTAAGGTCGCATTTTGCGATACTTGGGTATACTATCTGGCGGCGGCGGCCATTGAGGCGTAAACTACGGGTATTAAGCTTTATATACCATAATATCTGATTGCTTCATATCTTGAATTCAGATACCTTTTGATACGAAGTTTCTGTCTGCCATATGACCATTGTCCTTTACTTCATTGTCATAGTTCAGCAAGTTGTTTTGTCATGTGAATTTCTCACTTATTGTTAGAAATGAAATAATTATATTAGGTATATAGATTTCCTTACAATGTCTACATGTCCGCCATACAGGATTTATCTGACTTCTACCTCATTTCATGCATCAGTGATCAAGGTTTAATTTGCATGATTATATTAGATTATCAAATACTTTAAGCAATAACTTAACCTAAATGCTCTCCGCGCCAGAAGTTGCATACGATCTCTCTTAAGCAAAATGTCAACTATAAGTGGTGTATAGAATGATTGTAATGGTTACAAGTCAGTCTGGCTGGTTTTATCTGAACTTTTTCTGACCTTAACCTTTTTTTCATGATTTATTGGTCAATTGATTTTTTTATGGGACTTTTTTCAAGTACTACACACAATACGTCAACTATAATTGGTGTATGGAATGATGTAAGGTGTATATGTCTGTCTGAAAGGTATCACCTGACCTTGACCTCATTTTCATGTTAATAAGCACAACTTACAAGACTGTCATTACGTTTAGAGGACTCAGTTTTGTGCAGTTTTCTTTTCTTTTAAGGTTTTTTTTTAGACAAAAACAAACTGTTTTCATATCCAAACTACAAGGAAGAAACTGAGCGCGAGATCATATAAAAGTGTCAGGTTGTGAGGATATATTTCGATCAGTTTGATCACATATATGGATTTCTGTTGTTTCTTATCTAATTAAAATATGGTCACTTGGTCTTCTCCCGACCGGCAGTAAAACGAAGTGGGCGTCCGTTTGGCTGTGCGGGATGTATCAAGTTCACAATCCCGTTCGGTTAGAATGGAAGTTAAAACCGATGTCTCGTGTAAAGAGAGTGCGACGTTCCTACCACGTCAAGAACCCTTGCAACAACTCTTTGAGGGGTCCGTAGGTGGCCTGTTGCAATGGAAAATTTCTGTCCCAATCTAATATGCCATGATTTTCGAGAGGCAGTTCAAATTTTCCAGACCAACATCCAGAAAAGCTTCTATTATGACAAGACCTACCTATTGTTTTTATTGTTAACTTGTTCTCGTCCTAAACATGCATGAAATGTTTGCCACTGGACGTTAAGCAACCAACAATCAATCAATCAATCATAATTTAAAGACGCAACAATTTTGCCTTCTCATAACATCACTGATGATTCGTTCAAGGAAAGCATAACATCAAGAGAAGTTGGTTGTAGCATCACCTTGTCACACACCAAATCTCTGAGAAACTTCAATAGTACTTTTTACCCGACCACTTGCATGCATATTAATTGCTCTGAGGGTAAACATTGACATACAATTTATTTTCACACAATATCAACTATAGTCATTATTCGGAAAAACCTCTTATCCGAAGGATTTGGTTAACTTTTATAAAAAGTCAAAATGTTATTAACAAAAATATAACTTATTTACAGAAAATACACGAAAGAACTACTATATATATTCAAATTAAACAAAAGAATGAATCAACCTCCCCTAAAAAATCTGTATAATCACATAGAAACTATCAAATTCATTGCTGATTGACGGATAGGAAACTTCCGTAATTAAAAAAGGTACAAATGATGTTTTTATTTTTGAGTTTTTGACAAAATTATTTGGAATTTGCCCAACAAAATGTGCATGCAGTATCGCCATTATATGTTTTGTCCGCTCAAATGTCAACTACTGAATCATCTGTTTTCTCGTTTTCAAAGAAAAATGCGTTAAATTTCTATCTAAAAAAAACAGCCAACTTTAAGTTTGAAAGTTTTACTTGGAGATGGTAGTATATTTATTTCTTCATCATTTCGATGATCCTTGATTATATGTGCATAGAAAATAGTTACGAAAATATCGGGAAATTTAAGCAAAATAATGTATTTTTGGATTTTAAGGTAACTACTCAAAACCGTAAATTGAGGGGTACCCCAATTTAAGCCATAAAACACAAAAATGTGACCATACAAACTTTTATCGACCAGACGAAAATTAAAATATAGATAGTATTATATTATTTAGAACAATTTGCAGCCGTGTGTTATTCCGGACCATTAAACTCGTTAACTAAGCGTTCTTTTCGATGTCAGTTGCAGTACTAAAGTACTAGTGAAATGCTGAGTTGAGTATGAACATCCGATTAAAATCTATGGATTCATTTATTTTCGTATGTATCAATTTTCGTAGATGGAGGAACAACTTGCATTTTCCTGGATATTTGATTTCGTGGTTTTACCAATCTATGCATACAAAGCCTATAGAAAATTTGCAATTCGTTGAACATTTTAATTAAGGGTTCACCTGTACCCTTTAAGGGCACGACAATTGTATCCAACGAACAATAATTAGTCTACAGTATGGACAAACATATATCAGTTATTGTATGATTTTTGTTTTCACATTTTTTTTACTTTGATTGATGATTTAGAAACTTGCGATTGTATGTGCTAATGTAAATCGTGAAGAACACTGCAGAGGAAAAATACATAAAATAAAAACAAAATCATAATTTGTTGCACATAGAGGGTTGTTTATCATGGACAGTTGGTAATTATCAACTGATTTATTTAATAATATTTACAAAACTTCTTTAATTGACTAGTTATTATACTTCTATTATGAATCGTTTTAATTAAAAATTATGAAATGTAATCTTAAGAACTAACCATACCATAGTGTATCCGACACATTCTAGCTCATTGTAATTGAATCACTGTAATGCATGTACTTGCAAACAGGAGGACCCCGACGAAAACTACGTGATGAATCATGTCTATTTTTGTCAATTTTTGGAAAATACATATTGACATTTGTTGAATTAGTGTTACTTCGTAAAGCAATTGACTAAATGTGTCAAGCCTGTATTTTAAATGGAAATACAATGAACTTCAAATCAAGTTGGCATATACCCATATAGACGACATTTAAATTAAAACGTATGTCTGTTCGGATATATTTTCAATAAACTGACGACCTTTAACACATATGATATGTAGTATACAAAACATACTACGTTACTGCTTAAAATATTAACAAAACAATGTAATATGTACTTTAATAAGTTTGAATTTACGACTTGATGCATTTTATTCAAAGTTTGACTTCCCGATTTAATTTTTTCTTGGCGTTCGTTATTTTTCTATTTTTCTAATATATACCATGATAATGGTAAAGTGATATAAAAGTGACATTTAACAGCTTTTTATCTCTCAAAAAAAATTCTAAACATTATAGCATCACTGCAAGATTTCTGACATTGTTTAAGTTATCAATGCAACCGTATGACATTACAGTAACTAAGTTCCTTATAAATGCAAATATACCTATGTACTACATATAATATTTGGAAACGATTACATAGTAATGGCTATAATTATGCTGGTTACTATTCTCAATGAGGCGTCTTGTTATGGATACTAATGGACAATGGGGTATAACAAATCATTAATATCGTATTCTAATATCAATTTAGTTGTGTTTTTCTTTCGTCCGTTTACGCACTCTTTGTCGAGTTTCAACAACATTAAGTTACTGCGCCACATTTTTGATTTGCCTCTCAAAAGTTCTATTCATACAATTGATAGTGCATAGAAATAAGAAGAGATGGTATGAGCGCTATTGAAACAACTCTCCTTTCAAGTCACAATTTTCATGGTTTCGTTTTTGACAAATTGTGTCCTTTATCAGAAAGTAAAATAACAAAACTACAAAACTCCCCAAAAAATTCAAATCGGACAGTAAATAATTAAATCGCAAATCAAAAGCTCAAACACATGGAACGGATGGTTGACTGTCATATTCCTTTCTTAGTACTTAGACAATATACGTAAAGTGTCTTGAAATATGACATGTATTTGTATAAGCCTTAGAAAGAAACGGGAGAATATAGTTATCGAAGGTACCAGGATTATAATTTAGTACGCCAGACGCGCGGTTTTACCGAGCAATTCTGCCTGTTTCGTGCCGAATACAACTAAATTTCATATTTCAAGACACTATACGCATATAATCTTTATATTGTAGTTGCTTTAAAGTGTACGGGTTGGATATTTTCGATGCTGTAATCTCTCTATTGATTGTCTATCATAAAATGATAGTATGGATCCAAAACTATGAACTGATAAATTTGATGTAGGACTTGTCAATAGAAAATAGACATGGAAAATTCTTTCTATTTTGTTGTAAGTTAAGTTACCATAACTTCACAGATTTCTTGTTGTAAACAAAGATATACGCCGGGGTATTCAATGAAATTTACAATACGGCCGGCACAAGTTAAAAAAGACAAACAAGCAATTTCTTATCAAAATGTTTGGTTGATATGTTTCACCCAACAAAATTAAGGGAAGTGAGGGGTTCCAACTAAACTAAAGGCCAAGAATGAGTCTGAAATGACAACGAATTTATGAATGACGGTCGACAAAAAGGCCACACCCATCAGGCAGGTTGCCGTCTGGTCTTAAAAAAAGTATTTAATATATCAGTTCGGCGAAACAGACATTCTGTTCAGACATGCAAACCCCAGCCATAAAAAATGTCCGTTTTTATTCATCATGTTCATTTAATGCTAAATAATTCTGTTGGAATTTTTTGTTTCTAATAGCAAAAACAGTGGACATGATTATTGTTGTCAATCCAGATACAGCCAGAATTTTTGTTTAATGCAAAAATCAGAGTTATTTTTTTTTCTCACAAATATCTCAGACTGTCTCCTCAAATCAAATGGTTCGTACCTTAGACTTTGAATATATCTAGAACTTATACTGACTGGGGATCATTATTCAGCTATGTTATTTTAAAATTGGCTGGGTCATTTGGTGTTAAATATGTTTTCGTAGGGAAATAATATAACCGTGGAACTTTTATTCATGTGAGTGTAATAGTCTATAGATTAGTTGGTGGAATAGTGAAATAGAAGTTAATACGTTATTGCTCAATCCTGTGTCGCTTTGAAGGTGTCATGATTGCCATCCTCAGCCTAAGCAATGTGTTACTATAATTTGAATTTCAAAATGACTAAGCGACGTTTTTTTCGACGCACTGTTCAACTCCACCACTGAGAATTACATGACTTTGACAATCAGTAAATTCCAGCGAAAAATATCTTCATAAGTAAAGAATTGTCGCATAAAAATTAAAAACTACAGTACACGGGAAATGGCAAAGTTCACGAAGTCTAGTCTGACTAATCATTTTACCAAAAAAAAAAGCCCGAGCAAAGGGGGGGGGGGGGGCGTACGCCCTCTACGCCCCCTCTGGATCCGCCACTGCTGGGCTAATATATTAGTTGAGGTCATTGACGTATAAAGTTAACGTATATGCATATAGCTTTATCTGAACAGTAAAATAGCTGATTGCAGTATAAAGGCATTTTCTTGTGTAGAAGATGGTGGATACTTAATGTATGGCGTCCTAAATCCTTAAGTATGGCAAGCTTAAGGCATCTCGTACGGTTGTTCATATTTGGCAGACCGTTTCTGTTATGGAATTTGCAAATTCTTAAGTTGATATAATGACCTTTACTTGCTCAAATCATTAAACTTCACATGCCTTTAAAATATAAGTCATTTGCTACTCAGGAGAAAAAGAAACACGTATTCTGTGTATTACTTAAACACACATGACCTATTGCATTTGTATGGCATTTGTTCAACCAAAAGTATGTTTGTTTCAGAGAAATCTGGTCAATTAGTTTAATTAGACTTTATGGACGTTTTTTTAATATCAAATAAAGTAAACTATGAATTGCAAAAGTGAAGTATAGGCCAAAGTTATCAAATCCAATCTGTGAACATGGTGTGGTTTATTAGCCAATTAAAAAAAAATGATTCTAATTTCGAATACAAAGTTATTTCAAATTTACTTATTTTGTAAGTGGTATAAGTTGAATTGTTATTCGAAGTTGGTAAAATAACTATATGGAGACAAACTTTGATGCTGATGTTTCAAATAAAATCAAACAAATGAGCATCGTAATCACAGTTCGCAACTAACAACTGTTTCTTTGATTTACTATAACACAATGCAGATGGATTGTTAAGACCATCACTCGCCCCTAATACTATCTTATGTTGTTTTCCGTCAGGAGAGATACTAAGAACGTTCTGAGAGTTCATCCCCGCCACATACACATTACCATCTTTATCGACAGCAATACCACGGGGATTTTTCAGAACGCTTTTATTTTTGAATGTCCATTTAAGTTTACCTCGGAGGCTAAAACATTCAACGGCACTTGTTGTCGGATTTGAGTGGAATATTTTGTTATCAAATGTTGCCGTATAACAGTCGTTCTGCATTTTAGCTCGGACTATGGTAGTTGTAGTGCTATCTTTTGGATCTATCATTAGTATGCCTTTTTTCTTATTGGAACAGACTAATTTATTTTTTCTAAGTGATATGCCAAAATTAGACGATTCTAGTAAAATTGTTTTCTTAATTTGTTCCTTCTCGAAATCTAGAATAGTAACGCACTGTTTTCTTGATGTACCGGATGAAACAGCTAATGTGTTGTCTGCCCTTATATAGACTATATCGTAAACGTTAGATGGCATTTTTATCTCATTGACCTTTGATCCGTCAATATTGAACACCTTAACCGTCGTGTCACAAAAGTAAGTAAACGCCAATTTACCATTCGGTAGTATGCAACACCCACAGATATTTGTTCCTTGCATATCTATCTGTCTGCATTTCTGCAGCTTTATGTTATCAAGTAAGCTTGTTGTTACGTCTGGTACCGGTATCTGAGCTTGTTTTGTCTTATTTCTACTAAGCACAATATAGCATGGTTCAGTTTCAAAATATATTTCCCCAAAGTTTTTGATATCGAAAGTGATATTCTGAATAGCAGTGTTGATTTTATAGTTTAAAGCACGATAATTTAAAGTCTCGCCTTGAATTAGTGAATGTAGAATATTGTCTTTGTTCATTACGTCTTTTTCTATTTGCTTAATTGAAAGAAAAAGCTGTAAGTCAGTTGCATATCGTTTGATGTTTGCAATGCTTTTCTGGTATTTAACTATTTCGTTTCCATGCATTTCTAATGATGACAAAATTTGACGAATTTTCATGTTTTCATTCTTTTCCAAAGCGTCATAGTTTTTTATAAGATCGTCGTGTAGCTTGTCCAGATGTTTTATAATCATTGTTCCTGTCTCTTTCATTTCTTTTTTGAATTCTTTTCTTTTTTCGTTCAAAGTCAACAGATTGGCTTGTTGTTGTTGACGGATTTTCTGTAAATTTTCTGTTACTTCAATCAATGTTTCCTCAATCTGGTAGTAGCCCTTAGAAGTTTTGACATTTTGAATAACATCATCAAAATTGTCGATATTATGGCATTCTGTATGGTTTTCAACTATACATTTACTGCAGCAGGGACATTCGTGCTTTCTGCAATAAAGTATAAATTTGTCTTTGTGTATTGTTTGAGAGAACCTAAGTACTTCAATAGGTATTTTATTGTATTCAGTAATTGATATTGTTTTATGGTTTCTGGTTCCTTTGGATAAACTGTGGTGTTCGTGACATTCTTCACATAGTCCTTCATCACATTCTGTACACCAGACTATTAATGGTTTGTCGATGGTTCGTCTTTCACATACACCACAATTTGCAGAGGATGATGCCATATATGACAGCACTACAAGATAATAGATATATGACAAATAATCAATGATTAAGAGTTTACCAGTGTCTCGTTAATTCATCTGATGATATAAAGTCAAGTGGTACGTATGTAACCAAATATTATTTCTTTTATAATCCGTACCAATCAAACCCTTTCCGGATTATTTATTAAACAAATTAATCCACATGTGGTTGCTCATGATGTCAGTAGACGATTGACCACGTGAATAGTGCATAACCTATATCGACACTCTGGCTGAACTAAATGTGTTAACTGTTGTTAGAGAAATTGAAAACGTTATAAACATTTTTTTGTACACGTTAATTGCTTGACCTTCATAAATTAATGTTCAATATGATAACAATTTTAAATAAATTACTTTCATTCAAATCATTTTATTGTTGAATTAAAGTTTGTCTATTATTACTATGTATTACCACTTGATATACAATATATTGATCCAGGTTTTTCGCATCAATATCAAAATTGTAAGACGTAGAATTTGGCACCATGGAACGCACTCGTTTTGGATTTCTTTCATATAAACATGAACATTTTAAGGATGTTTGTTATCCTGGTATCTGTGATGAGTTAATTTAACGACCTCGTATAATATACAATTCGAGTAAAATGAACGATCATTTGAATAAACCTATTCTTAAAGGTAACCAACCCAAGATTTATTTATCCCGAATTTTCATAATGAAATTTTAAGACAAACCTCTATGAGTATCAATTATTTACAAAAATATATTTAAGTTAATCATCGTTCAACAAAGGTCCAATTAGTATTGGTTTGTTTGAATAAGTATATTCAAATCATGGTTGCATTCTTTTTTATTTTTGTTTTAGCTTTCACGATCATCAGTTGTATCTTGTGCTGGAGACTAAACTGTTTACATACACAAGCATTAACACCCTGTCATGAACATGTGTGTTAAATTATTATTGTTTAAGAACCAGAATAAGGAAAACGAAAATCCAGATACATGTTTGATTCTAGGTGAAGGAAAAAAATCATTTGATTATATTATTTGAACTTATTTGAATAGCTTTATGGTATTTTGAAACTTAGGTGCGATACATATAATTACTATGAACTTAAATTTGAAACACTGGTACAGAAATTACACATATGTATATCACATTACTCGAGTTCAAAAGAAAAATAAAGGGTATGTCTAACAGTAAACAAACTTACAATGTTTCGTACTTTATTTTGGGAAAATTTTATAGGAGCTTGTATTTATATATATTTATAAAAAGAAGATGAGGTATGATTTTCATTGAAAAAACTCTTCTCTTGAAACAAAATGACAACAAAATTAAAAAAAAAGGTCAAAGTATGGCCTTCAACAATGAACAAAGTTCACACCGCATTGTCAGTTTTACATGGCTCCGAAATGACAAATATGTAACAATTAAAACGAGACAGCTAATGACCTATTTTATGAGAGAGAAAATTGAAGAAAAAGCTAGTATGTAACAGCAACAAACAACAACCACTGAATTACAGGCTTCTGAATTGTCGCCTAGTGTTTATTAAAAAAGTCTTAGCAGTTATTCTCGAAATAACCTACGCAAGCTACATATTTATAAAGATATTTGAGCTTTATCTAACAGGGAGTAAAAAAGAACAGCCACACATACAGCATACCCACGCTTCAGTTTTTTAATGACCGTATTTGCTCAGGATAAAATTCGAATATAACGGACCAGGCAATGTGTTAATTTCCAATAATCTATGGCTTCTATGAATTATTTCTTATATTAAAAACATCTTCCAAAAACCTGTGAGCTACGCAGTTGTGCAAAATGTTTAATGCAATCAATTGAAGATTGTATACATACATTGTATGTGTACTATTTCTAAAACCCTTAGATAATCAATTCATCTGACCTGGGTCAACATTTTATTATGTGTACCTCGTAGTTTTAGATTGATACGGCTCTTAATTGATTCAATGGCATACCGAAGTTTGATAACAGTTTTAATTTAAATATCGAGTCTCGTTACCTTAAGACTAAAGTATTATAACCATATGTTAACATATAATTGCAAGTGTAATCATGCATAAATTATGTGAACAATGAATTTGTCGATCATAGATTTGTTGTATTATCAGTCTAACAATAAACATCTTACCGAAACTTATGGCAATATGGGCCTGAACCTTTAAAAGTCCGCTTTTCGTACACAATAAGTATATTTAGGTTTGTCCACCTTTCCGTTCTGATTATTATTATTAGTATTATCTCCTTCCAGAATGAATACACAATTAGAAGTTGCTCTCATGGAGATATTGTCAATATATATACATTTAAATGTGATGACAAACGGTATGAATCTCTTCGGCTATTTAAAACACTGTAGCAGTTTAAATACGCGGTATTCATTTAAATTGATAATGAAACCCATGTACCCGTATCATGGCATTTAACAAACAAATAATTAAGATCATATTCGGTATTTTAGATTAACAACTAATCAATTTGTCAATCTGAACAGTCGAAATGGTACCCTTACTATACACAGTTATAATAATTTAAATAATTGTTCAGATATATTAGCACTATGTGTCATGTAAACACTTAAAAATGGTACTAGGATTAGCATCTTTAAATCCAAAACGTCTAGGAGTTTCCCTACGCTAATCCAGTACAGTTATCGACTGAACATGCAGAAGGCTTCAAGGAAACTTACACAAATGTATTTAATTCGTGATCTCAGTTGGTGTTTCTGATATCTCAAATAACTTATCCGTTATCTAGGTTTTCCCCAAATCTTAATATTTAATTTCTATTCGGCGATCTTTGTGTTCCAATCCGTTATTTCTGTTAGCAATATTTCGGTATTTTTCGATTTGACTGCCGACAAAGGCCAGAGCCTCCTTATTTTAGTAAACGCAAAAAATGCGGCGGGGTCAATCATGTTTTGTGAGTTCTCAACACTACCCTTATACGTTTAGCCATGAATAAACAAACAGATTCAATGTTTTCTGTGTTTTTCTTTAAACCCGAGATACAGAACTGGTAATAAAAAGCCGCCTGCTTAGGAACTTATTAAATTCATACTTAAGGTTACGTCCTTTTTAGAAACAAACATTTCATCAGATTTGGGAAACACCACTCACTTGAATGAATAAATTTCGATTAAATTTACAACGATGTATATATTGATATGCCTGAGTCTATAGTAGAACATGTATTGCAATATAATCAAACCTGTAATTATATAAACATCACCATTTAGGACGCTCATTACGCCATGTGCACCAAAATAAATGTCATGTCAAATACATCGTGTATTTAGAAGAAATCGTATCTAGAATGTTATCATTAGAATATGACACTGTCCCGTCTTCACTCCAAAGATAGGTGGTTACAGAGCTCTCTTATGTCGCTTATATGAACGGCAGTTTAATGTCCAAATCAGCTTAATACTTGTCAAAACAATAATACCTATGCTTCAAAAGATCAGTCAAAACAAACTCGAATTAGTACCCGATATGTGAATGATTTCCTAGTATCTTATGTATTGTAGCCCGAAAAATCAAAATCGTAATTACGAGAAAGCTTTCCATTACTCATTTACATATACAAATAGAGTGTAAAGCTATTTCATAAAAGCTATCGCTGGTTCTTACATGTACATTGTTCATGTATATGACATGTGAATGGATGCACAGACAATACGGTATGTTATCAAACATTTTCTTGAAAGACGATCTTTTCATACAATAAAATGACCTTAACCTTCATTTTATAGCCTTTTTGCGTCAGACATAAAACTTCAAGATAACATAAAACGCTTATTTAAAATTGTACATGAATCAACACATTTTAATTTTAATTATTGTTGTTGTCAAAATCTTTAAACTTGTATCGATACACGGTAGGTTAAAACTTAGAATGAATGTTCACCGTTTTAAGTGACTGCTCGTTGATTCTTTATGAATTGTCTTCCTTTGTACTAAATTGTGACTGGCCTTTGGCAACAACAAAAGCACATGGATATGTGTTTTATCTTTAATATTTACTACACAAACACATTTTTGTTAAAGTCAATGAAAAAAGAAGATATGAGTTGACGATTGCAGTAGTATGGTTGCTCACGAGGAGGCTATCATAACCAGAGTTCAAAGTGGTCCATCTGATATCATTTATTTGTAAATTTTACGAACGACATAAATGTTGGTAAACTGTTATGGAATGTACATTTTACAGATGATAGGGGATATGTTCCTCATGTCGTTCTCCTTTTAGTAGAATGTGACCATCGTGTTATCAATTTATTTTCAACTTACGAGGTAGAATATTATTTTTGTATCTTTCTGATTGTAGTATGATTGAAGGGCGAATGAATATACCAATGTTATATAGAATGGTTTTAATATTATGATAATAAAAATAATAATTCTGCCCACTTACAATAAACCGCAGGATATTTCATATTCACTTGTACGAGATAAGGAATACCTTGTGTATTTTACCATTTATAAGACAATGTATTAATTTAAAGAGCATCAAGAAGGTGATTTGTGAAGTGCAACATATTCAAAGTACAAATTATATTTAAAATAAGCAATGTTTTCCTTGTACATTTAAATTTGTACAACAAGATACAAATGAATGAAAAACATGAAACGATAGAACAAGAATACATAATACAATTGCTACCCTATGGAGAAGTCAACTAAGCATACAGGAAATATTTAATGAAATCAATCGTTCCTTCAAAACAAAAACCAGGCGCTTTTGCAAAAAAAGAAAACATGAGTTTCATTGAATAAGAGAGGCAAAAGATACGATCGGGAGAGTCAACTCATAGATCAATAATAAACTAACAACGCCATGGCTAAACAACGACAAACCTATATAATAAACCGTAATCATAACTGCTTTTTAGTGTTGTAAGTGAACATACATTATGCAACTTGTTTTGAGACCTTTATTAGTTCTCATTCATCCGATGTAATAATTAACAATGACAAAAAATATCTTTATACAATGTACATTTTCACTTCTGTTTGACCAAACACCTGGTATATTAGTCTAGTATACTTCCAACATATATAGACAAGCTACAACGTGGTTTATAAATAGTCTGTACATTTAACGACCAACTATATTATCAACATTTACTGACCGCTTACATGGTCCATTACCGACATCTATTGACCAAATTCAAAGCCTATAAGTAATATGTACAACCGAATTACATAGTCTATAACCATATAGTAGTGATCCAAATATTGTCAGTAATATATATTGACAAGATTAATGGTTTGTTACCAGCAAATGTTGAACAAATAATGATCTAGTGCCAAAATATATGGTCTTAAAGTAACATGAATCACCTAAATACATGGTATGTAACTAACATATGTTCATGCAAGTAGATGTTCTATAATAATCATGTATCATGTTTCTTGACCTACTTGGTATATTGTCAACTTCTATTCACAAAAGTACATGATATGTTACTAAAATTCATTGCCTCATTAGACTGTCTATAAGTAACATCAAATGACCATGTACACGGTGTATGAGTACCATTTATTGAAAAAAAGGGTCTGGTAACAAATATATATTGACAAATTCCAGGGTCTGTAAGTAAGATCTTAAAAGCAAATATATGGTTTATACTGACCAGCTACAGAATTGTGCTATTACATTTTTTTACCGTTTTTTTTTTAAATAAAACACACTGTATTGTGTGTCTGAATCTTCAGTTCCCCAGACCGTTTAAAAAACATGAATACACCAGGACAAAAAGTCAAACTTGTGTTAAAAAGACACACAACCTCCATTGATAAATACAAACAAATAAATAATAATAGTTTAACATTTTAAATAATTGCTATCATGTCTGTTGTCTTTTAGAGCGACTGTTCATGCAGATCACATTAGGATACTTCAAAAGATGAGAGTCTACATGTCAATAATACTAATTGCAAAACAAAGGATAAAAATGTCTCGTAAGACAGAATCATTGAAATTTGCACAGCAACAGCTAATAAACACAGGAACAGTGTAATGTATAGATGTTCCTCAAATCAAAATTAGAGTGACGTCTTCAGAATTCATAATATGAGAATGAATCGAACAGATGATTTTGTCTTTAATCAATCAGTTTTCTAGTAAAGCCAACTTCAAATGTTGAATTTCGAAAGGAATGTTCATCTCGTCAGTGAAATCAAAGTATGATAAACGTGTATCATCTATCTCCGACGGCACATCACACGTTTCCAGTAAAATGATAAATAGCGAGTCCGATCTTTTCTGTAGTATTTCTGTAACTATCGGCTTTAACAAACACCATTCCCTCGTCAGTAAGTCTTTAGATAGAACAAGTATGCTTGTTCGACTTTTATTGATACCGTCTATTGTAGTCTTCAACAACGATGAACTGGATTCATAATCGATACCAGGAAAACCTAAAATAAGTTTTAAAAAGAATGAGAATTGAATTGGGAATATGTCAAAAAGACAACAACTCACACAAAAATAAACATAACAGCTATAAGATTAAATTGTCGTTTTGTAATAATTGTTTTAACCAATTAATGTATGCGTAATATGACAAAACAAATACGTTTGTTTATATTTTACAGTCACAGGTCAGTTTCATCAGATAACGTGAGTAATTGCTTTATTCACTTACGGTGAATATCTTCTTTATATTCTGGCAAAGAACAAATTTCAAAATGCTGTGTGCACAGTTGTTGAACGTAGATCATGAAGATTGATGCCTGACAATTAGGACAGCCACCGAAGGTAAGATAGATGTATGTTACAAAACGGTAAAAATCTTGTATTGAAACAGGCAACATTGTCGTTCTTCAAACAGTTGCATTTTTTCTATTTACCGAACAAAGAGTTTGTATGGTTACCTACTTGAAGAATTTGATATTAATTTTAATAAAAACTGAGCATGAACACATTTGAATCCTACTATATTTTGAATACTAGTACCAAAGACTTCCAACTGAAATATGTCTTTTAAGATTACAGATATTCTTAAAGTTAATATTGCTACCTGCAAAATTACTGTCACCATCGACCATTTGTATTGTAAGCTGATACTGTAGGAAACATTGAATCCAACCAGAATTAACTTCACTCATGATAAAACAGTAATCAAATCTATAGTTATGTTGGACATCCGCAGGTTCAATTTCAATTGGAACTCGTTGAAGCAGGCTTGCTTCGTTTACGACACATTCAAAGTGACGTCTTGTAGATTTGCTGTATCCAGCAGCACTGAACTGATCAGCGGTTATGATATTGTTCCTGAATAAGATAGTTTTCAAACACTTTGCGATTTCAACCTGCTGAGTTGTGAGTGGGAAGGTTTGTAAAAACATCCAAAATTTTGAAAGACTTCTTAGATAGTCATCCCCATGAATTTTAGGTACTAATCTACGAAGGAATTCTACGTCCTTCCATTTTCCAGCTATATATGTTAACGCATGAATGAGCTCGATATACACATGTGATCCTTCACCCAATCGCAATATTGAAAATAATAATTGTTGGATATTTCCATTTCCTAACTTAAAATCTGACATGAGAGCCATTTTATGCCATTCTGTAGCGGTTCTAAAATCACCCATATCAAAATAGATTATTCCAAATGAGTAGGCTGTCTGACCCTTTGCACGAAAACATTGATTTAGATAATCTAAGGCTGCATTCAAGTAACCGTTGTTAATAACGGCTTCTGGACCATAACTGTAGTAGTTTGGAAATTTAGCAAGTCTGTGACAAATTCCAGCGACTGTATAAACGTCCCTTACGCTCATCATATTCTTAATTAGAGCTTTTCCGTCCTCTAGTGCCTTTTTTAAGACATCTTTCTTTCTATCAAGAGTAAGACTTTGCAAAGAGGACATTTCAAAATATACTTTCATTCTCGTCGAAAAGGTGACTTGGTGCATGCAAGGGCTTATTGATATAGAGAACGATAACACTTTCTCAGCTCTGTCTAGAAATTCATAGATTTTCTCATCATTTCTAGTAGAGCCATACTTGACTAATATCCATAGACTCATACCCTCTCGACGAAGAACAACCTCATCGTCTGGTAATTCATCGTTAGCATGTCCAAATGATAACAATGGAATCTTAAGTATGTCTTTGAATTGTTCATCGTTGCTCAATAAGCTGTATTTTGGATTGAAATCCGACGTTGAAATTAGAATATAGCCAATATAATTATGCATATGAGCGAGCTCTATATATGGTAAAGCATCCGTTGTTTTTTGGTAAGTTCACAATTACTTGCCAGAATAGTTGAACAGCTTTTTGACACGTTGGTATTTTGTTGAAGTCGGCAGCCTTAATGCCAGGCATTCTGCTGCATGCCATTGCATAGTTAAATTGCCAAATGTGAACGTGTTCTTTGGGATACGAAGTAGTTGCAAGATATTGTAAGCCTGTTTTTAGTATTTCCACACTGGACTTCTTTTTGTCAACGAAGCTGTCTGTTGTTTTACAACTTAGAGCTTGAAACAATAGTCGGCGTGCACCCATGGCGTTATGGGAGGCCTGGCAAAGAGAATCTTTGGCTCGTCCCACGGCAGTACTCTTTTCAACTTTGATAAGTTCTAAACATTCTAATAACTTTTGTTGTGCTTCAAGTCCGTCTTCTGTATATTCTTCAAACAACTCAGCATACCCTTGTTCAAGGACACAAACTGCCTTTTCTTTGATGTCATTTAGATCACTGCCTTTCAATATTTCATCTATTTTCTCTTCGATTGGTATAGCCTTGTCTACTAAATTGCTATTTCTGTACAAAACTGCAAGGTCAGCTAATGTATTTAAGTGATTTGGGTTTCGTCTTATTATCAGTTCAAGCTTTTCAATATTGTAAGGTAAATATCTTCGTTTAAGTAATGGATTATCCAATACAATTATCATCAAATCAATAACATCATGCACCATTGGATGATCTTTCTCTTTCGCATTGTGTAATACTATCTTCCGATGTTCGATACGCGTCCGATTTGATGTACACATAAGTTTTAGTTTCATTTGGAATAACCCGGGACATATTGCTGTATCTATATCCATGTTGTCGTCCTTTTCATTTATGAAAAACAAAATGTGTTCAAAAATTTTGATTCTGTAATGAAAGAAGTGAAATGAAAATATCATATTGCAAAAACGAAAACAATGTACATGTATGAACGTATGCGTCCCAACAGATTTGCATTTATATATGTAGGACTCAAATCTATGGTGGGTTCCAAATCTATGGCAGATTCCTAATCTGTGGTAAATATGGCATCATGCCATTCCAAATCTATGGCAGATGTTTTTAAACCCTAATCTATGGCAATTTTTGTAATTTCCTAATCTATGGTGGATTTTTGTTGTTTCCAAATCTATGGTAGATTTTGTGCAAACGTAGAACAAGGCGGTACATATACAATTATTGACTTGTCTTAAATAACTTCAAATGTACGACAACCTATAAACATTTGTGAAATATACATTCCGTTATGGTCAACCAAATTGTAATGTCAACCATAAAATGGTGTAGAAGTGATATACATAAAACAGAAATCAGGATTAATATGATCCTCCCCGATAAAATAAGCATTTCTTAATCTGTGCATGGTACCGGTTTAATCCACAACTAGAAAACAAAAGGAAGTCCATTGACTAACAAGACAGCAGTTAAAAACTTTTAAACAGTTTGACTTTTCACATAATATTTATTTGAGCGTTAATTAATCTGTTTTAACTTGTGACGATTTAAGTCAAGGTGGTATTCTGTAATTTCATTTTTTAACTTTAAATACTTTGCCATGCAGCCGTAGATGCTAAAATGTTAATATTCAATGTAGCTCCATTCCCAAAATATCCACTACTTAAAACAGCTGCTCCTTTCTTCATTGCGGGATTCGGACGGTACATTACATAATTATTGCCCCTTCTATGGATAAAAGATAACATCTTTCTTTAAACCATCGTCAAATTGTTCTAGAGGGAAAACAGAAATTATTTTCCTGAGTATTTTTAACACAGGACTTCAGGGAGGTTTGGAGAGCCAACAACTTTGCTGAAGTCGGCGACAACTTATATGGCGTAATTTTTATTGTGACGTTAAATTCCACTTTTCCCCGGAAAATTACGTAATTCTTAAATCTGCCATAGATTTGGAGAAAACAAAAATCTGCCATAGATTTGATTTGTTTGGCGTTTGTTACGTCATATTTACCATAGATTAGGAATCTGCCATATATTTGGAACCCGCCATAGATTTGAGTCCTACATACAGATGGGTGCGGTCCTAACCTTGACAAAAGTTAACTTAGAGTTAACTTGTTGACTGCTTTTTAAGTTAACTTGAGAATTTTTAAGCAGACCAGCAAGTTAACTTCGTCTTCGGTGGACCAGACCTACGGTCCGCTTTTTTATGACTGCTGCAGACCTATCGACGGGTCTGTTCCAGACCAGACCTGTGGACAAGTCTGCTTTTGACCAGTCCTGAGGACAGGTCTGCCCCAGACCAGACCTGTGGACAGGTCTGCTCCTGACCAGACCTGTGGACAGGTCTGCTTCTGACCAGACCTGTGGACAGGTCTGCTTCTGACCAGACCTGTGGACAAGTCTGCTATTGACCAGACCTGGGGACATGTCTGCTTATGAAATGTTATCTTTTTTGCAACTTTTCATATCAGACTTGAGCTTTATTAAAATATGTATAAACAACATTCGCATTGTTCTTCCCAAGAAGGCCTCTGATAACAAATTTCTTTACTCGCTATACTCTACTAGACATTATTAATAACAACACAATTCTTTCTTTTTTCATTTTTATATATTCTTATAAACAAAGGGTTATCCAACGCATCGGAACAACATTCGTATATCATGGGATATCAACATCTTTGTCGACGTTACTTCGTTCCCCGTTTTTTACCTGTCCCTTCATAATTTTTACTTTACGCATTTATACATGCATGGATATTTCATTGTTATTCTAGTTATTTGGATTGGATTTACTATTCTTTTTCCGCAGAATATTCTCACGAAAATTGTACAGTTGTACAGTGTCCGGATATGTACGATGTGGTAAAACTACCAACAATCTCGTCAAATTCGTCAGATTTGTCGAGAGATTTGTGCACATGAATGAAATAGTTGTCACTTGACGTTTTAACAACAAACAAAATGAATCAACCGACATAATAGATTAACAGTATACTATTACCAGAAGAGAACCTCAAATACATTTTTTATTAAAAA
This sequence comes from Mytilus galloprovincialis, assembly GCF_965363235.1. NCBI lineage: Eukaryota > Metazoa > Mollusca > Bivalvia > Mytilida > Mytilidae > Mytilus > Mytilus galloprovincialis. The sequence goes on from NC_134844.1 coordinate 69,126,347, forward strand.
TCACAAATGAATTCAGACATGTCAGTGTTGGTACATGTACTTGGATGATGCGGCCTAACAGTTTCGTTTTACACACCCTAGTGACTGTTCAATATTATGAATACAGAGATGAAACGCTGACATTCTCAATGTATGCGGAAAAAAATTGCATTAATTGTTTTCCTTATTGCTTACATTTGCCGTCCTACTAACATGTTTACAGGAGTGCCAGGAGAAGACATAATTAGGCGCCATCCCAACAGCGGTCATTTATTTTATACATTGAATCCAGACATAAAAAATATGGCTGATTTACTATGCGGATATATATAGATTTTTAAATTAAAGTGCACATATAATATATATATATATGCAGGTCAGTTTTTGGTCGATGCAGTCAAATAATTTTGTTGTATATAAGTCAGCAAGAGGTATCAAATCTACTGAAATTTTGTTACGTATCAATATTTTGAATAAAAGGAGAACATGCCGACATCCAAAATTAATGCGAACAAAAATTTGTTGTTATTATATTGCAATATTACTGTCCATTGTATTATATATTGAATCCTGGCATAAAAAATATGGCTGATTTACTATGCTGGTATACATGGTATATAGATTTACAAATTAAAGTGCACATATGGTCAGTTTTGGTCAATGCGGTCAAATCATTTTGTTGTACAAGTCAGCATGAGGTATCAAAACTACTGAAATTTTGTTACGTATCAATATTTTGAATAAAAGGAGGACATGCTGGCACCCTAAATTTATGCGAACAAAAATTTGTTGTTCATGTTGTTATTGTATTGCAATATAGCTGTCCATTGTATTATACATTGAATCCTGACATAAAAAAATATGGCTGATTTACTATACTGGTATATAGATTTACAAATTAGAGTGCACATATGGTCAGTTTTGGTCTTGGTCAATGTGGTCAAATTATTTCATTGTACAAGTCAGCATGAGGTATCAAAACTATTGAAATTTTGTTACGTATCAATATTTTGCATATAAGGAGGACATGCTGGCACCCTAAATTTATGCGAAACAAAAATTTGCTGTTATAAGGTGGTTATTGTATTGCAATATTGCAATCGATTGTATTATACACTGAATCCTGACATAAAAATATGGCTGAATTACTATGCGGGTATATATGGTATATAGATTTACAAATTTAAATGCACATATGGTCAGTTTTGGTGGAAGCGCTCAAAATATTTTGTTGTACAAGTCAGCATGAGGTTTAAAAACACATTAATTTTGATACGTATCAATATTTTGAATAAAAGGAGGACATTCTAGCACCCTTAAATTATGCGAACACAAATTTGTTGTTATTGTATTGCAATATTGCTGTCCATTGTATTATACATTGAATCCTAACACAAAAAATATGGCTGATTTACTATAAAGGTATATAACTTTACAAATTAAAGTGTACATATGGTCAGTTTTAGTTGATGCGGTCAAATAGTTTTGTTGTACAAGTCAGCATGGTCAGCATGAGGTATCAAAACTACTGAAATTTTGTTACGTATCAATATTTTGAATTAAAGGAGGACATGCTGGCACCCTAAATTTATGCGAACACAAATTTGTTGTTATTGTATTGCAATATTGCTGTCCATTGTATTATACATTGAATCCTGACATAACAAATATGGCTGATTTACTATGCGGGTATATAGATTTACAAATTAAAGTGCACATTTGGTCAGTTTAAGTTGATGCGGTCAAATAATTTTGACGGACAAGTCAGCATGAGGTATCAAAACTACTGTAATTTTGTTACGTATCAAAATTTTGAATAAAAGGAGGACATATGCTGGCACCCTAAATTTATGCAAACAAAAAATTGTTGTTATTGTATAGCAATATTGTTGTCCATTGTAATAGACATTGAAACCTGACATAACAAATATGGCTGATTTACTATGCTGGTATATAGATTTACAAATTAAAGTGCACATATGGTCAGTTTTAGTTGATGCAGTCAAATAATTTTGTTGTACAAGTCAATATGAGGTATCAAAACTACTGAAATTTTGTTACATATCAATATTTTGAATAAAAGGAGGACATGCTGGCACCCTAAATTTATGTGAACACAAATTTGTTGTTATTGTATTGCAATATTGCTGTCCATTGTATTATACATTGAATCCTGACATAACAAATATGGCTGATTTACTATGCGGGTATATAGATTTACAAATTAAAGTGCACATATGGTCAGTTTAAGTTGATGCGGTCAAATAATTTTGCCGGACAAGTCAGCATGACGTATCAAAACTACTGTAATTTTGTTACGTATCAATATTTTGAATAAAAGGAGGACATATGCTGGCACCCTAAATTCATGCAAACAAAAAATTGTTGTTATTGTATAGCAATATTGTTGTCCATTGTAATATACATTGAATCCTGACATAACAAATATGGCTGATTTACTATGCTGGTATATAGATTTACAAATTAAAGTGCACATATGGTGCACATATGGTCAGTTTTAGTTGATGCAGTCAAATAATTTTGTTGTACAAGTCAATATGAGGTATCAAAACTACTGAAATTTTGTTACGTATCAATATTTTGAATTAAAGGAGGACATGCTGGCACCCTAAATTTATGCAAACACAAATTTGTTGTTATTGTATTGCAATATTGCTGTCCATTGTATTATACATTGAATCCTGACATAACAAATATGGCTGATTTACTATGCAGGTATATAGATTTACAAATTAAAGTGCACATATGGTCAGTTTAAGTTGATACGGTCAAATAATTTTGCCGGACAAGTCAGCATGAGGTATCAAAACTACTGTAATTTTGTTACGTATCAAAATTTTGAATAAAAGGAGGACATGAAGGCACCCTAAATTTATGCAAACAAAAATTTGAAAAAAATTTGCTGATTTAGTATGCTGGTATATAGATTTATGAATAAAAGTGCTCACATGGTCAGTTTTGGTCAACACGGTCAAATAATTTTGTTGCACAAGTCAGCAAGAGGTATCAAAACTACTGAAATTTTGTTACGTATCAATATTTTGAATAAAAGGAGGACATAAGCTGGCAACCTAAATTTATGCAAACAAAAAATTGTTGTTATTGTATAGCAATATTGTTGTCCATTGTAATATACATTGAATCCTGACATAACAAATATGGCTGATTTACTATGCTGGTATATAGATTTACAAATTAAAGTGCACATATGGTCAGTTTTAGTTGATGCAGTCAAATAATTTTGTTGTACAAGTCAATATGAGGTATCAAAACTACTGAAATTTTGTTACGTATCAAAATTTTGAATAAAAGGAGGACATGCTGGCACCCTAAATTTATGCGAACAAAAATTTTAAAAAATATGGCTGATTTACTATGCGGGTATATAGATTTATAAAAAAAAGTGCACACATGGTCAGTTTTGTTCAACACGGTCAAATAATTTTGTTGCACAAGTCAGCACGAGGTATCAAAACTACTGAAATTTTGTTACGTATCAATATTTTGAATAAAAGGAGGACATATGCTGGCACCCTAAATTGATGCAAACAAAAAATTGTTGTTATTGTATAGCAATATTGCTGTCCATTGTAATATACATTGAATCCTGACATAACAAATATGGCTGATTTACTATGCTGGTATATAGATTTACAAATTAAAGTACACATATGGTCAGTTTTAGTTGATGCAGTCAAATAATTTTGTTGTAAAAGTTAGTATGAGGTATCAAAACTACTGAAATTTTGTTATGTATCAAAATTTTGAATAAAAGGAGGACATGCTGGTAACCTAAATTTATGCGAACAAAAATTTGAAAAAATATGGCTGATTTACTATGCAGGTATATAGATTTATAAATAAAAGTGCACACATGGTCAGTTTTGGTCAAAGGGGTCAAATAATTTTGTTGTACAAGTCAGCATGAAGTATTAAAACGTAACTACATTTTTTTATGCATCAATATTTTGAATAAAAGGAGGACATGCTGGCACCCTAAATTTATGCGAACAAAAATTTGTAGTCATGTGTTAAAATGATGCTTTCCTCTAAAAATACGTCCTTTCATAGATATACATATAAATAAAGTGCAAATATGGTTGAATTTGATAGGTATTGGAATATATATTCAGTGTCCGTTATCATTGTAACCAAGGTCGTTTTTTAATTTATAGATTGGCAGATCACAGATAAATTTGTGTTTCAAGCAACGTTTTATGCGAACTTTATTTTCAAATATTTGTATTAAATCCTGTTTATATAACGGAAGTATTAGTTTTACTTTATTTTCGATGTTTATACTACGAAACAAAGATATTAAAAAATATTTTTAAAAAATCGATGTAGAGCGGTCCTGGTTACAAGTTAACTTAGTGTTGAGCAGACCAGTCGAAAGTTAACTTGGGAACAGGTCTGGTTTCGATCGGATTTGTCAAAGCAAAAGTTAACTTATGTTAACTTTGTGGCAGGACTGGTCTCGAAGTTAACTTATGTTAACTTTATGGCAGGACTGGTTTCGAAGTTAACTTATGTTAACTTTACGGCAGGACTGGTTCGAAGTTAACTTATATCAATAGCGGACCTGTTTCGAAGTTAACTTTTTGGCAGACATAAAAACAGTCCTAGGACCAAGTCCGCTTTTCAAGTTAACTAGATTTTGGTCCTAGGATTGGTCAGAGCAGTCCTAAATTTGGTCACAGGTTAACTTTGACCAGTCCAAATGACTGGTTATCAAGTTAACTTGCTGTACAGGTTAGGACTGCACCCATCTGTATATAACTGTTAACGCAATAGAAACTTAACTAGAAAATTATAGAATTGATTTATTGAATACTTGTTCAGTCTGAAAGTTGAAGAAACACACTTCAAATAAAAGTATGTTGACAAGTACTAGTGAAATGCCGAGTTAAATATGAACATCCGATTAAATACTGTGGATTCATTTATTGTTGTGGGTATCAATTTTCGTGGAATTGAAAAAAACTTGCATTTCCGGGATATTTGATTTCGTGGTTTTACAAATCTGTGCACACAAAGCCTATTCAACATTTGAATTTGTGTTTCATATGTACCCTCGAAGGCCACAACAATTGGTATCCAACACACAATAATAAACCAACAGTACGGTTAAACATAGACCAGTAATTGAATGATTTTCTACCTTTGTTTACCATGTTTACTTTGATTGATGATTTTAAAATTTGCAATATTATGTGCTAATGTAAATCGTGATACACTGCAGAAGAAAATACATAAATTAAAAACAAAATCTTAATTCGTTGCACATAAAGGATTATTTATCATGGAAAGTTGGTAATTCTCAACTGATTTATTCAATAATAACATATTTTTACTACGAATCTTTTTCAATTGAAAATTATAAAATATAATTTAAAAAACTAACCATAACATAGTGTGTACCAAACATATTCTAACTCATTGTAATTGAATAACTGTAATGTATGTACTTGCTAGCAGGAGGAACCAGACAAAAACTACGTAATAACTCCCTTATGAATCATATCTATTATTTCAATCTTGGAAACATTGACATAGGTTGAATAAGTCTTATTTTGTAAAGCCATAGACTATTTGTGTCAAGCATTTCTTTTAAATTGGAATACAATGAACTTCAAATCAAGTTGGCATAGACCCATATAGAGGACATTTAAATTAAATCGTATGTCTATTCGGATATATTTTCAAAAAACTGATGACCTTAAACACATCTGATATATATTATACCAAAAATACTGCTTTACTACTTAAATTATAAACACAAGAAATGTAAAGAACACTTAAATAAGTTTGAATGTACGACTTGATTAATTTTCTTCAAAGTTTTGGAAATAGATTAGAACTAGCATATATTTGTACACTGCGTACGAGTTTGTTTAAACAGTTTGTAAAGGGAGGCTAGTATATCAAAGTTGTAGTACGACTGATAAGGTACAGACAGTGCCTTAGGAAAAAACGACTAGAATACAAATAATAGATTTTAACAGACAAAATTGAGACTGGGACTAAAAAACAACAACCCTACCAATGAAAAAAGAGATAATATCAGCTTTATTGGAATGCCTAGATGATCATATACTGCATTGCCTTGGTAAATCCTTAACTAGCAATACGAATAATTTGATAGGTCAAAATTGTTATGACAACTTGTCCTCTCTGATCTTAAATAGACATTTTAACATGTTGAACCGAAGGGGAGTGGGACAGTAAAAATGTTGACAGGGGAAACTTAAACTTTAATACTTGGGATTCTTCGTTGAACGGCTTCCTTATGAGCAGCAACCCTATGACAAAAAAGTTCTATATAAAATACAAATTGTAGAATATCGTATCAACTGGGTGATAATACATATCCCGTATGCATGTTCTGTTGAATTGTTGCTAAATTGAAATGTATGTAAGAATATACATTCTTACATACATTTCGGACTTTATTTGGCCTTTTTAACTTTTTTGATTTCGAGAGTCGTTGATGTTTTTTGTAGACGAAACACGCGTCTGGCGTAATTACAAAATGTAACCCTGGTATCTATGATGATTTCATCTTTTTAATTGTCTTAACTGTTGTCCACTTCTAGGTGTAAGGCATTAGGCAAGACATACTTAATTGAATCCTGTACTATGTTTGAATTTTGATTGGATATAGGCGTACATTATAATCACCAGAATCTAAATTGTTAAGTTAGAGCTAGCTAGGTTAACACCAATATAGCGGAACGTAAAGTTAACAATAGGACTAGTGTTATTCATTCTTTCTTATGAGCTCTTGTATTTTATGAACAATTGAATGTTAACAAGGCGGAAAGAAAATGGACAGTATATAAATATACATGTACAGTGTTGTATATACATTAATATTATACATATTATGAGATTTGTCACGATTTGAAATCAGACAACAACCATAAGATTCGGAGAAACAAGATGGGCATCTTTTAAAAAGAGATAACAATCATACAGAGTCAAACGATTTGAAGGTAAACACAATATGGTCACTGTACGTTCTGTTTCCATAATGAGCAAATTATTGTATCAAACTGTAGTAGGAAACATGCTGTAATTTCATAATTAAAAATCTGTTAAAATAAAGAATGTTTTTAAAGAACTTTCACAACTTCAGTTATCCCAATACGAGTTCTTATTATTGCTATACCAAACACGCAATAACTTCTCAATTTACAGTACTTTATAAGTGTATGATTCCTACAATGTACACTATTTCTTAAAAAAGTGTAAACGTTAATAATTTTGAAGGTCTTAGGTTTATTCTCGACTTCACTATCTATTGAAAGCCTGGTATTAACAGAGCGCGCGCGTCTCTATCTAATCGGTCAATAAGACATTGGCATTGCACAAGGTCATGTTTTTCTTTGACTATTAATGACTTTTTTTATACTAAATTCATTGGATGATGGATGTGTACTAATTGATTATTTAGTCTTAGAAGCATTTCTTAATCAGTTATTAGTTGTTAGTGGCTTTGAACTAGCTGTCAGTAACTGCGAGTACACCCAGATACGTGAGATGTGTCTTTTTATTTTGGGATATACAAGTACCCGGTCACGTCCACTCTATGTTTTTGTCATATGTATTTTTGTTTATCCATCTGAAAAGTTAAGCCTTTTCAACGGATTTTATAGTTCGTTTTTATGTTATACTGTTACACCTATCTCCCAGGTAATGGGAGTTTTAAAATCCAGGTAATATGTTTAACCCCACCACATTCTGTATGAATGAGCCTGTTCCAAGTCCTGTAATTCAGTCTTTGTCGTGCATTGAAGTGTTACATGTTTGTTTTCGTTCGTTCTTTTGAAATTAATTAGGCCGTTTGTTTTCTCGTTTCAATTGTTTGACATTTGTAATTCCGGAACTGTTTACAGCTGATAATGTGGTATGAGCGTGGCGCATGGTTGAAGGTCAAACGGTAACCTATAGTTGTTAATTTTTGTGTCATTTGGTCTCTTGTGGAGAGTTGTCAAATTGGCAATCATACCACATCTTTTTTTTTTTAATATTCTATCGTTTTATTTAGGACCACATAAATATAAATTAAATATTTCTTTAAGCACAATAAAAAAAATAAAAGTTGTAATTATCTAAATCATTTGTACATAAATTTTACATCAACTCCGTCTACAAAACATCTACTTTGAATAAACACAAAATACATATTCACCAGTTAATGACTATCAATGAAATAGTATTATTTACTACCAAGCAAGGCTTATCTGAAACAAAATACTTGTCTAAGTAGTCTTTTTCCGTATATTTTTGAATATGAAGTAACAAATCTGACAAAAACAGAAAAATCCAGATGGCTGCATGTACTCTGTGCGATGATTTAGTTTAATACAATAAAACCTGTTTAGAGTTTGTTTACTAATTTATTTTCTGGTTTAGCGCTAGCCAGACGCTAATGTGATTAACATTTTTGAAATAAATACACATAAACAGTATGTCTTTGGTATCTGTTTTAATTATATATTCAAAAGCAGGCATAGTTAAAGACTCAAAATTATGCAATTCACGTGTCTTGCAGCATGCAGATTGTAACAAAAATAACAGTTTTTGGAGAAGCTCCGCCGCCTAATTTTGAAAAATCTTAAAGCAAATTCAAATAAAACCCCAATAACCCACAATATTTATTTTGATTTTAGATTGTTTGGAAGTCAAATTCGAACTAAACAAAACATACTACACTCTCGACCAGTGAATATGACCAAACAAATAACCATATATTTATGTCATTTAGTTTTGCATATACAATTAATAAATATCCTGTCTGCTGTCTTAGCGGTCGACTGTTCATGTTGTAAGATGATAAAATTAGCTGAACTAAGTTGAATAATGGTTGTCAAAAAAAAATTTACAATCCGCATATCATGGTTCGAAAAATTTCTACAATTAACCTTTTGGACATGAGCAATTTCTTATTATATAAGTAAGCAATGAAAAAATAGATGCAAATGAATCATTTGATGATTAGAAGATTTCCTGTAAACAATAATATTGAAAGCAAGAGTCTTTCAATATTAACTCTTAAATTCAATCAGGAAAATTACACACACCTTCTCATTGACTACACATGCAGATCACATTAAAAGATTTCAAAACATGAGAATACGCATAAGAATAATACCTATTGAAAAACAATTGGTTTCTCTACATAACCCAAAAAATCATTAACATTGCGCATCAAAAAAAGCAAAGGAACAGCACCATCGTTGCCCTTCTTCAAAACACAATCACAATGACGCCTTCATAATTCCTAATATTAGAAATAGAGCGAACATATTATTGTGTCTCCAATCAATCAGTTTTCAATTAAAGCCAACTTCAAATGTTGAATTTCGAAAGGAATCTTCATTTCATCAGTGAAATCAAAGTACGATACATGTGTATCGTCTATCTCTGACGGCACATCACACTTTTCAAGTAAAATGATCAATAAAAAGTCCGATCTTTTCTGTTGTGTTTCTGTAATTATCTTTTTCAACAGACACCATTCTCTTGTCAGAAAGTCTTTGGAAAGAACTAGTATGCTTTTCCGACTTTTCTTTATACCTTCCATGGAAGTCTCCAGCAACGGTGAACAGGAGTCATAATCAATACCAGGAAAACCTAAAACGAATTACAAATATTTTAACAACAAGCTCACTTAATACACATATTCGTTTGTTTCGTTTCTTAATTATGTTAATCAATAAAGATGTGTTTGGATATATCTATTGACAAAAAAATATTCTAGTCATGTGTTTTTTTTTTTTCATTTACTCAAAGAATAAATTATTTATATATCACACTAGTATGGTTTTCCTTACGGCAAATAATTCAGTGATTTTACGGCATATAATTTTGTGATATAATAGCAACACTTTAGGGATTTTTCGCAAAGTAAATGAACATGGCTTTAAAGGAAGGAATAAAAAAAAAACACATATAAGGCACATTGCTAAGAGACAGAAATTGTGGTTAAAAGCATATAGTATATGTACTAATCAAACACCTGATCGGGTGTCAATTTGCAAACAGGGATGATATGTATGGCTACCTATATACGGCATTTAATATATACCATATATCACGACTGCAATCGCACAGCCAAATGGACACTTTGTGTGTAACATTTTTGTTTGCTTGAAAAGAATCCATGTTTCTAGACCAAAAACAGCTTGGTGAGGGTAAAAATTGATTTTTGTAAATACCTTTGTGATTTGAATGGAAATTAAATATACGCTCGATAACATAATACTGTATACATGGTATAGCTACCTGTAAATATCATGTCGCTATCGACCATTGGTGTGCTCAGCTGATGTTTAAGAAAGCATTTAATCCAAACAGTATTAGCTCCACTCGTGATTATACAGAAATCATATCTCCAGTTGTGTTGAACATCCACAGGTTCAGTCTCCATTTGAACACGTTGATACACAATTTCCGGTTTTAAGTCATATTTTACGACTTGAGTGGTAGATATTTTGTACCGACTGTCACAGTTTTGGTCAACTTTTGAGACGCCTTTCTTGATTAAACTAGCTTTTAAACTCTCCGCTATTTCAACCTGCTCTGCCGTGAGTGGGAAGGTTTGCAAGAAAATCAAAAAATCTGAAAGACTTCCTAGATATTCATCCCCATGAACTTTTGGTACTACTTTCTGAAGGAATTCTACGTCCTTTCGTTTTCTAGCTATATATGTTAACGCATGAATAAGCTCGTCATACATATTTGATTCATCTCCCAATCTCAAAATTGAAAATATTAATTGTTGTATATTTCCATTTCCGAACTTATTTGACATCATGAATGCTCTCTTATGCCATTCTGATGAGGTTCTAAATTCTCCTAAATCAAAATAAATTGCCCCAGATGTAAATGCTGTGAAATAAGTTTGACCCTTTGCGTTAAAGCACTGGTAAAGGTAATCTAAGGCTGCATGTAAGTACTCCTTGTTGGAAACGGCTTCTGGTCCATAAAGGTAAAATTTCGGAAATTTAGCAAGTCTTTGACAAATTTCAGCGACGTTACAAACATCCTTTGCGTTCAAATTTAGCCTTATTGAAGTTCTTCCGTCCTCCAACGCCTTCTTTAATACATCTTCACGTCTACCAAGAGAAACGCTTTTCAAAGAGGAGATTTCTAAATAGACTTTCATTCTGGTGGAAAAATCAACCGGCGCAGACAAGGGTTTTGTGATATGGAAGACGATAATTGTCTCTCGGATTTTTCAAGATATTCGATGTTTTTAGTCGTACCGAACTTGTACAATAACCAAGACTAATTCCCTCTCGACTAAGAACAACCTCATTATAGGACAATTCCTTATTAGCACATTGAATAGAAGACAGCGGAGTTCTGAGAATGGCTTGAAATTGTTTATCATTTTCATATGAGCTGTAACTTGGAAAGGCGTCAGAGGGTTTATATGTGGAAATAAGAATATGGCCAATATACGCATATGAACGAGCTCTATATATAGTGAAGCATTCGTTTCCTTTTGGTTAGTTCTCAAGTATTGACCAGAACAGATTTACAGCTGTCTCACTTATGGATGTTGTGCCGCTGGTGGCTTTTTGAATATCAGGCATTCTGCTGCAAGCCATTGCATAGTAAAATTTCCAAATGTAATATTTATCTGTCGGATACGAAGTATTTGAGAGATATTGCAACCCTTTTTCGAACAATTCCACACTCGATTTTTTATCAAAGAAACTGTCATTTGTTTTACAGTTTAGTGCTTGAAACATCAGTCGTCGTGCATCCAGTGTGTGATTTGAGGCTTGACATAGACAATCTTTTTTTTTCTCCTATAGCAGTACTTTGTTCAACTTTTATTAGTTGTACAGATTCTAGTAACCTTTGCTGTGCTTCAATGCCACTTCCGGTGTAATCTTCAAACAAAACAGCATAACCTTGTTCAAGGACACTTATAGCCTTTTCCATGATATCGGATCGCTGCTTTTCAATATTGTCTCTATTCTCTCTTCTAATATCGCAGCCTTTTCTGGTAAGTTGCTGTGTCTATTTAATACTGCAAGGTCAGCTAATGTATTTAAATGATTTTCGTTGTGCCTCAACTTACGTTCAAGATTTTCAATATTGTTCGCTTTGTGTCTACGTTTTTGAGATGAACTATCCACTTCAATAAGCATTAACTCAACAACATCATGAACTATTGGATGTTCTTTTTCTTTTGCATTGTGTAACGCTTTTTTTCGATTATCGATCCACGCGTGATTTGATGTATGCAACATATTTAATTTCATATTGATTAAACCGGGACATATGTCGGTCAATTCTGGTTTCCATGTCTCCATTCCGTTTCCGTTTCAGTTATTAGAAGCAGCAGCTTGTAAAAAGTATTCCTTCTGCCAAAAAGAAATATGCAAGTATTAAAAATATTGTATCAAATTAAAAATGAATGGAAATGCCACTAAATTTTAGTATCTTACTGAAGAGGTAAAAACACGTTTGAAGGTCAATTCATCAATTTAAATGTTATATTCGATGTCGTTGAATTGTTTGAACTTCACAGATCACTGTTGACTAGCGAATGATGGTAACTAAAATCACCCCCACCCAAATATTGCGGAGGGGAATCCCGGTAAGATCTTTCCCTCTTAATTACTTTGTTTTTACAAAATGTGGCTAACATCACTCAGCCGTCGTTTGGTTATTAACATTTGCAAGGAGTCTGTTAAATATTAACATTAAACAGTTGTCCTTACTGAGAAAATTAAACACAATAAAAATGCGTTGATGACGATGGATGATTGTAACTAAAAAAATGGAGGGTGGTAACTGACGATCAAAATAGTTTGGAGATGATGGTAATTTTTATGTACATGTATCATGATGTTTTGTTTCAGTAATACAGTGTTTAACATCACTATACATGAAATGATACACAATAACCCATCTTAATTGAAACTATTATATAGGAGTATAGACCAATACTAGCGCAAGAGACAGAAATGTGTTGGGGAAACAAATTAAAATAATTTATTACCGAATTGAACAAAGCAATAACACGACGGAGCACCTGATTTCACTCACGGTTTTTAGTGGAGTTGTGTTTTTTTTTATATTATCTATAACTGTTAATGTAAATGTACTTTGGTTGTGTGATTCTTTATTTACTCCTTGGTTTTGATTGTTATTGTCTTAAAATGAAACTTTCTTCCATGCAACAATTTTACAAACAGTGTTGTAACTTTATATCCGCATCTCCTCCTTTACCACTAATCAGAACAAAATGAAACTCTCTCAGGTTAGTAGTTGTATGATGCTTTTTTGCACCTCCTATTTTGTTTTTGTTTAAAATCATTTGTTGGGGTTGTTATTGGAAAAACATGGATGTTGCCATTGCCTTAAAATAGGAAGTGCCCATATTGTATAAGCAACTCCTTTTAAACCACTTATTATATTTTATGAAACTTTCCCAGATTCTTAATGATATGCTGTCATTATGCAGCTCCTTTTTTGTTTTGTTCAAAATGAGTATTTTAGTTTTTATTTTGAAAAAAAAAACGAATCCGCCTCTGATACTGATACGTAGCATTCAACTGTTGGTCATAACCAAAGGTCTAAAGAATTTGAAATCAAGTGGATTCAGCATTATCTCGAATGAAATGATAAAATATAGCCAAACGGATTGTATTCCTCTAATAAAAAAATCTTTAATTAAGTATTTTCAAGTAGTATTTACCCAAAATAATGGGGCTAGGAGCCAGGCCTTAATCACCCCTACACAAGTCTGAATCTAAACATGATCCAGCTAACTACTGCGGCTTAACCACTGCAGATAATATAGACAAGTTAATCAATTTATTCATAAATAACAGGTTGACATTTTTTTTAAATCTAGAGAACTAATTTCGAAGCCTCTGTATGCATGCTTTGTATATTTCAAGCGTGCATTTGATTCAGTTCCACACACTTTTTTATAAACTTAAATGTATAGGTGTTGGAACAAAGTTTTATGACATTAAAAATGTATGTATGGTTCGAAACACTGAAGCTTAAAAGCGGCATTGCACCAACTAATATGAAAAGCGTTTTTTTCATTAATTATCCTACTTGCAAACCATGTTTTTGGTGATAATGTTTTCCCAATGTTCTAGTATTAAAACATTTGAGAATTATCTTTTTTTTTATTTCTTTACAGTAAAGGTACAAATTTTCCTCAAGTATATCTTCAAAAAATATATTTTAATGCAAACCAATATTTATTAGGAAATAATAGTTCAACACAAATATTACTAAAAAAGGTAAAAAGGTACAATAAGCGTCAATACTAAGCAAGGCTTATCGTCTAAGTTGTCTTGTCCTTCTGCGTTTTTTATATGACAAATAAATGTTGATACAAGTGGATCAACAAAAATATATAACTAGTTTTCCAGTTATTTAACCAGGACATGCTATATAGTTCGAACATTAAGAAAATGTCATATGTAAAAGAGAGTCACACATACTGTGATATATTGGAACGCATACGTCGAAAATTATCTGTAATTGTGGTTCATAATAACATTGTGTCAAGCAACAGCTAGTTTAAATATACATTACTATTACAAAATTAAGTACTACTGGTGATTTATTTCTATTCGTTGGATACCAAATTTCGTGGAAACAGGGGAACAACGAATTTGAATGTTCAACGAATTACAAACTTTCTAAAGGTATGAATGCAGACTTTGCCAAAGTCACGTAATTCAATATCCACGAAGTTTTCCTCACACTACAAAAATTGGTATCCACGAAAATAAATGAATCAATAGTAATTACAATCAGTTGGAAAGTGAAGCAATCGTTACTATGCAGATAGCTTCACGGGCGTTCATACAACAACTTGTTTGCCAACATGTAATATGGTCATTGCTACTATGTACAGTTAAAGACATTTAAAACGTAATATTAATATACTACTTTGCGCTTAATTACTATAAACTTAATCTTATTCAGTTATGTATTGAATAATAATAAACGAAAACAAATATCAGTAGCATTCACATACCTAGTCATACATTCCTAAAGGGACAGGAAAATGAAAACTGTCAACTGATTTGTTTTCATAAATATGTGTTCAATATTTTTTATTTTCAAACTTCTATGATTAGCATGATTGATCATATTTAGCTGTTGATCATATTTTCATTAAAATAGCTCAAATCTTACAATGTTGCATATTGGACATTAACCAAACGTAAAATAATTGATAAACAGAACTTACGTGACGTTTATTTCCACAAATCAATATGCAGCACTTTAAAAGTTTGTCTTATATATTACTAATTATCAGGCAAAAGTATATATACACCTCTTATCTGACTCAACACAATTTATATACGTTGTAGAGGGAAATACTAAATCAAAAGAAGGAAGCCGGCGTTTTTAGACCTTATCTATTTATGACTTCACTTTGTATTTTCGAAAAATCTGCATTATCTTTTTTTTTTTATTTATAAAACGTCGGTGAGTAATTTATGAAAACAGGGTTTGTTAATTTCATTGGATCATAATGAGCTCAAA
Source organism: Mytilus galloprovincialis (assembly GCF_965363235.1). Lineage (NCBI taxonomy): Eukaryota > Metazoa > Mollusca > Bivalvia > Mytilida > Mytilidae > Mytilus > Mytilus galloprovincialis. The sequence goes on from NC_134844.1 coordinate 69,141,896, forward strand.
AATAAACTCATAAACCTGCAGATTAAATCTGCAAATAAACCTCTGCTGGTAGAGTTCCCTTCATTAATTGTATTATCAGCGAAAAAGGGAGAACTTATGAGTTGATATCAAGTATCAGTGACATGGTCATACTAAGATTTTGAATTGTTTTACACACACAAGACTTTCTCTCCAATAAAAAGATTATTAACGATTGATTTGGCTACATTTTATTTCATTTGGGGCCGCAATGCAACTTCAAATTTAGCCAGCTATATAGCCAAGTGTAATCCTTAATCTTCTACATATCGAAAGGCCTGTACTAAGTCAGGACTTTGACAGTTGTGTGACATATTTAAAAAAAAAAGAGGCAAAACAACAGCGAAGAGATATTCACACTAAATATGACGAAAATATCTGTAATTGTGTTTAATATAAACATTGTGTCAAGTAATTGCAACAGCTGGAAAAACTAAAGATAAGGGTTAACAGTGAAGCTAAGGTTTCAATGCAAATGGCTTCACAGAAAATGACAAAAAACGTGTTTGTGAAAATGTTTGATTGTTATTGATACAAAGTACAGGCACAGACCACCAGAGCATGATATTTTTTTATAAACCGAACGCATTATTTCAAAATACTAAATAAATGACACAAGTGTTATAAATAATAATAAGTACATACCAATATTAGTATTATTTACAAACTTGTTAGCGTTTTGTTATGGTACAAGACCATTAAAAATGTTCAACTGATTTGTTTTTAAAATCAATGTCCAATATGATTTTTTTTTCAAACTTCTATCATTAACCGTTGCTCATTTTTTTTTCATTTGAATAGCTTATATCTTTAGCTTTTACACATTCGACATTAACAAAACGTACAATAATTGATAAACAGAACTTACGTAACGTTTAATTGCATTCATCAATATACAAGACTCTACAAAATTAGTCTTATGTGTTACCAACTACCAGACCAAAGTATATATACACTTCTTATCTGACTCACCACAATATATATACGTAGTAGAGGGAAATACTAAATCAACAGTAGAAAACTAGCGTTTTAAGTTCTTATCTATTTATGACTAGATTTTGTATTTTCGGAAAATCTCAATTACTTTCATTGTAATTCATAAAACGACGTTGATTAATTTGTGTTCAATATCTTTGGGTTTACATGTATTTTTGAAATGAAACCATTAACACGCAGATTAAATTAGAAAGATGCCAGGGAGGAAACTACTAAATCAACATTAAAAAACCGGCGTTTATAGTCCTTATCTATGTATGATTAGACTTTGTATTTTCGGATATTTTTTTAAATTTATTAAACAACGTTTATTCATTTATGGAAACAGGGTTTGTCAATATCGTTGGGTTTACAAGTTTTTTTTTAAAATAAAACCATTAACACGCAGATTAAATCAGAAGGGTGCCACTGCTGGTAGAGTTTTCCTATCCGATGCTATCATCAGCCCAGTAGTCAGAACTTGTGTTGACATGAAATATTATTGACATAATCTAACTAAGATTTTAAATTGTTCGACAAACATATAATAGACTTTCTTTCCCAAGAATAGATAACCTACAAATTGTTTTGCAAAATCCTCCGTTATTTTTATTCCGCACTTCATTTTCAAAATGTATATGACTGTGGTACATGTAAGCAAGAAAACCATAATGAATCTTTAATTCTCAATATAAGTTAATGCCCGTATTGATCAGAATTCTGAGAGATATTTTCCTTTTTAGCTTTGAAAATTTAAATTAACAGTACTGTCACAATAAAGAAATGGAATTAAATACAATACGAAGAGTGTAATTGCAACTTATACACTAAGATTTTTTTTTTATTTGGTAGAAACAAACATTTCGCCTAGTCTGTACATATGCATTTGCCGTTTACGATTTTTGCATTTTATGAAAGAAAACTTATGTCTCGACAGAATTATAAGACTATCATTTTCAACAAATAATATGAAAAGTTTATTTTCAATATTTATTGTCAACTTATAGCAAACAACATTTTTTTTTTAATTCAATTAATTGTTTTGCGGGATTAATCGTAGTTTTCAAAGTGAAAGCCAAAATGAATTAGGAAAAAATAAAATAACAAAAATAAGGAACATCAAAAGAAAGGCAAAATGTGATTTCCTTATAAAATGTCAAAATGAATCATTGAACCACATCAAACAAACAGAAAACAACTGACATGCATGTAATCTTTTCATTCTTTTTTTTTAATTAATTTTCTTTTTTTGGATGGAGGCGGGAGGGGAGCGTCATTGAATATTTACAAATGTGCATTTGAGAAATACAAGTTAGTTTTTTGTAGTTTTGCATTGTATTTACCTTTTTTTACATGCAAAAGAAAAGTATGGAAAGATTTTAGAGCGTTTGATAAAGATTGTACATTTACTCATAAATATCTATAATACTAGAATAACGAGGTCCAATTTGTCAGCCGTATTCGGGTAAAAACGACAAATCAAAGAATTCACCTGTATATATAGCTAATATAGGACAATGGTGTAGATTGAAAATGACACCACTTCAGACCCTTTTGTTTTCCACATAATTAATATTGCCAATAATAAGCAAGTTCCGGGTCGAATCCGATACCGATACCAATAGTATATTCATCTGTTACCTATTACCTTATCTGTACGTTCCACATCTGACAGGCGCACCACCAAACGGTGTATTTAGGATTTTGCTGTATACACGGGTCATAATCACAGGGTTGACACTACTAAAATCAATCATTGTCAAATTGTTCCCTATGGTAGTATTTCAATCAGTAAGACTTTCTATAAAGATAACAATACGAATTCTAAAAGTCTGGACTTAAAATAAGGCATATAGGTACAGTTTTCAATTTGTTAGCGGGCATGACGTAAAATAGCGAATAAAAAAATTCAACTTTATTTATAACTAATATAGGACAATGGTTTAAAAAATACTCCATCCAGGACCTTTTGTTTTCCAAATAATTATTATTACCAATAATTGATAAGTTCCAGGTCGACGGGTTCAAGGCTTACGCAAAGTTATATACTTTAAATTTAAATTCAGTCACGGACCCGCGATATCACGGGTGTGTTCTAGTCTTTTTTATAATTCAGACGTTTGAGATTTTAATCGAATTTAATTGTATTGTCCTTAAAACGGTATATGATTTACATTGCATATGCATTTCGAAACGGAATGTAGAAGTGACCATAATGACATAAAAAAAATAAGAAAGAAAGAAAAATCAATGTAACACTAGACAGAAAACTACCAAATTGAACAACACAGACCGCACGTTTATTGAATTCATAGACAAGATTTGAATCTGTCTTCACGCTTCAGATATGCCTTGTAAGTTCCTCATTTTTCATTGGATTATCATATGGTTGTCCAAAGTTTGTGGAAACGTAAAAACAACGTAAAGAAGTCAAACAATGTAACCACTGTGATCTTGTTGATGCACGAAATAATCATTTTTGTTAACGGTCATTAAAGACAAATAGGTATATTTCAAATGACTATTATATCAATTCTATCACGTTTATTGCACCATGATAACAACTGACCATGATGTTTCGTTGGTGATGCTTGTGGACAAACGTATTTAAACATCCAGAGCTTATTAGAAAAATAAAAAGTTGATAACCAGAAAGGACAAATTGTTTAGCCAAGTCGGGTAATTAATCAATTAGTTGGCTCAATATGTTGAAACGATGAAAAATAATATATTATTGGTGATGCTTGAGGACAAACGTCTTAAAACCCCTAAACTTGCTAAAAATTGAAGTGTTTGAAATCGTAAAGGACACACATGATAGATAGATTCGGGCAAACAATCGCAAAGTTAATTAAACATGTTGTAAATATTGTCCTCGTTATACAGATAAGCACAGGCTTGTTACACAGATGGTTGCAGTTTTGGTAAATGTTCAAGAAATACACATTGTATATCACGTGAACTTCAATGTTATGAATTTGATTTCCAGAAAGCAACAACCTACTTTCATGTCTGTACGTTGTTATCATAAACTAGTGTTCGAATTACGTATCTATGTTAAGTGTTAATAATGATAACATGTTGATATATGGTTTTTTTCTTAATATATAAATAACATTAATACAAATGCGTTGTCAAAAATTGACACGTACTTCATGCAGTACTGATAATAAAACACCTGAAATAAACATAAAAGGTTATGTCATGACTTTAATGTAATGCAAATCAAGGTTTACCCAATCTTTCAAACGATAAGGGGGACATTTATCTAATATTAAGTCATCAAAAAGTTGCATAGCTTTATTTGATTTGTTTTAGCTATATGAACAATATATTACGTCGTTTATTTATCAAGGACACAAATTGGTTACACTATTCGTCCTGAAGGAGGAAATAATACAGATTATGGGTGAACATGTAAAATACAGTGGTTTCATTTTCCACGCCATTATATCTCATGTATTCAAATATTTGAAATTGGTTAAACTTGTACGACATTTTATTTACTACATGTAAGTAACGAAAACATATTTTTATCGTTTGAATTATTTTTATTGGTTACTTCGGACCTTGTATAGCTGATTATGCGGTAATTGCTTTGCGCACTGTTGAAGGCCGTACCGTGACCCTGTTTTTTGTGTTATTTGGTCGTTTGTGGAAAGTTGTCTTTTTGGCAATCATACCACATCTTCGTTTTTATGAAACAAAGAAATAGAAATAAAAACAGTTACTTTAACAATGTTGAAAGATATTTTGACTACAATCTGTCACATTATGTTTGAAAGTTCTAATTTTCTACTTTTACAATCCATAATTCACATTTGAGTATTTCTTTTTAATCTAACTATTTTGGATTTGGACTTCATATTTTTCGTAATATAAAATCTATTCATTTTGATATTATGTTGCTTTATAAGTTAACTTGATATAAAACTTGAACGTACAAATAGGTAAATCTTTCACATGCTGATTTTTACGACAAGTTAGTGTATACATATCTTTTACCTTGACCTTTTTTCTTAAAACCTTTGATACCCAAAAACTTTATTTTTTAATTTAAATTTACTTTAATTTCTTAAGATTAAAAGTCACATCAGCATATTTTAGTTTTAATTGATACTACATTTTTGTTTTTAATTTGAGAAACTAGAACATTGTTTGAATATTTTAATTACTTGAAATAAAGTGATCATTAAGCATGACCGAAAGGTTATGTAAAATATAGCTTGGAATTCACTTTTTGTTCGGTGCAATTTACTGTCCCTCTGGTATCTTTCGTCAATCTTTTACATTCAGCATGTTCAAATGTAATTGCATTACTGTTATCACACATGTTTAAGATTGATTTGGAAGCAGTCACCGAAACAATTCGGGACTTAATATATGATATGCATTATGACGGGTTAGATCTTCCATTAAAACCTTTGGTGGGTTTTACAATCAAGATTGGCTTGACATCAAATAAGCTTGATGTACGGTATTGCTTACCATAATTGAAAAAAAAGACCGAAATAACAGGTCAAATCTAACATAGATTGCACTTTTTGTTCCGTGGAATTTATATTTAGATTTAATTTAACTATATGTATCGCACCCGTCAGATTTTAACTTTGTGGCAGTCATTAAAAAACTGAGTACTAAACCTTTGATAAACATAACGACGGTTGAGAGCCGCCATTTAAACCCTTGGTGGGTTTAACAATCAAGATTGGCTTGTAATCAATTGAGCTTGATGTACGGTTTTGCATACCATCAACGAAAAAAGCCCGAAAAAAAAATCAAATATAGTAAAGTTTACATATTTTGTTCGGTGGAATCTACATTAAGATAAAATTGCATCACATGTATCACACACGTCAGAGATTAACTTAGTAGCAATCGTGAAAACAACTCGGGACTAAACCTATGATAAGCATATTGACGGGTTAAAACAGTACTCTGGTTTATTCATGACTTTATCTCTATCAAATATGTATTGACTGCCTAGTTTGAGTCTTTTAGAAGACGCTAATTAATCATTGATTACTAAACATTCCCGCACAGCTTGTAACTTTTTGTCTTTTTTAATTATTGTGCTTTCAATCACGTTACAATTATAATATTTTATCAATAAAAAAGTAAATAGACGTGTGTTTCCCCCCCCCTTATTACCACCCTGTTTACAAGAGTCTTTATAACGTGAATGTAAGCAGTTATATGTAACAATGTCATAATGAACAAAACCAATAACCTGTAGACAGCCATATGAGGCCCGTTATGAAAAAAAAAATGGATCAATCTTTAAAAAAAGAAGCTAACGATCTGATATATTATATTAGTTTACCTGAAAACGATTATACAATAGAGATGAGTCAACATATGCTATTTAATATCAGACTCCTGACTTAAATAGATCTCAGCTGGTTTCCACACTTAAAAACGTTGTTTTCACCTAAACTTTTTAGTTTCATTTTTATATTGTTATTTCAAAAAGTTGATAGACAGCTGTCTGCATGAATCAATGAAGAGTTACAGTTAGGAGATAGAACTTACAAACAAATAATATCATTTTAATTAAATAAATCGTCAATAGTTTTAAATTAAATTGCGTAGTATGTTGTTGTTTATGGATAGACGATCGTTATGGATTGCTTTCATTCATTATCTATATCTTTTCATTTATGTTCCGATATATTTGTAACTATACACCGCTTTCTCTAAAAACAAAGCTATGGTCGCTGTCTTTTGTTCGAGGGTCGTAGATGAAGCAGACAAACCACATTTGGCCTGTCTTTCCATTCCAGTTTAAAAAAAGTAGAATAAGGTAATGTCATAAACAGTTGTTTTTTTATGAAATTTACACACACATATATATGCAACACAAACCACACCAACAACTGTTGGGTAAAGTTAAGTATTATATGTTTATATGCTACTATCATGTCCTTGTATTACATTGAATCATACAGTTTATTTCTAGATGATACGTTAGAGAACCAAACGTCTTTAATGCACCAACAAAATTGTAGAAAAAAGTACAACAAAATAAAAATAAACTGTCCTAGTTCATGACATAGTTATACAATGTTATATTGAATAAATATTTGTAAAAATCACGTAAAGGATTCACATTACGATTTATCGTCATATAATTGTCGTTTTTATTAATTTGAATGGATACAATTTAATCATAAGAATAGATAAATGAACATCTAATATCGTCCATTGTTGCTATGTTTTTGCTTGTTTATATGATTATTAAAAGTTCAATTCATCTTTCTCTCAAATTTATTGTGAAAATTCAATCCGACTGAAAATGAAATGTACGACGACAAATTTTATTCAAATTATACTACAAAGAAGACAAGAACTTTATTCCGATACAATAGATTGATTGTATGATTGATTGGAACATATTCGTATACATACTAAAATGTGTTGTATATTCAACTTTTCATATATGAATTCAAGTCACTAGCGTAGTTATAGACGTTAAAGCATCAAAACAATTGCTTGTATAATGTAGGATATAATGAATGCAAACATTGAATCACAATCGACACCGTGTATCATATCATCAGTTATTAAACTGAAAGCAAAGCCAGTTTCAAATTATGAATTTCCATAGGGATGTTCTTCTCGTCAGTGAAATCAAAGCACATTAAATGTTCAGAATCTATTTCTGGTGGCACATCACAATTCTTCAGTAAAATAACTAATAGAATGACCTGTCTTCTCTGTAGCGTTTCTGTAACTATTGACTTCAGTACGTTCCATTCTTTGGTCAGAAAGTTATTTGAAAGAACCAGTATGACCTTTCGACTTTTATTGATGCCATTAATGGTTGTCTCCAATAACGTCGAACAGGATTCATAATTGATAACGTCAGGACAAGCTAAAACGAGTAGCAAATACACAAATAAGTATCAAACATTCATTATATGGTATCGGAAATGTTCCTTATGTCGGAACTAAGCTTTGCTATGTGATTGTGTTTGTTTATAGTGACTTTCCCTCTTTTAAAAAATGCGTATATAACAAAATGACAAAGTAAATATGGCTAGCCTACTTAAAATTAGTTTAACCGTTTGTTGGTTTGATCATACCTATGAATCACAATAACCCTTTCAGAAAAAACAAAAATATTTTTTGAATTAAAATTTCAAATAATATATATAGTTATCAAAGGTACCAGGATTTTAATGTAATACGACAGACGCGTTTCGTATACATAAAACACATCAGTGACGTTCAAATCAAGATGTTTAGAAAACCAAACAAGTTCAAAGTTTAAGAGCGTTGAGGACCCAAGATTTCAAAAAATAAGCCAAATAAAAAAAAAAAAAAAAAAATATGCTATTGATTTTAAACATTTGAATTTAATTAAGTTTTAATATACCTGTAAATGTCCTATCATTATAAAGCATGTTAGTGCTCAACTGCTGCCGAAGAAAACATTCAATCCAACCGGAATTTTCATAACTCATGATAGCGAAAAAGTCATAATCAAAGTCCAGGTGATCACTCGCTGGCTCAATTACTGGGTGAGGGAAGCTTAAGGTTCTCCATTCATATTCTATGTTTCTTGTAGACGGTGTGAACTGGTATTTTCTAAACTGTCGGACTGAAATAAGGGTTCTCTTTGATAAAACATTCCTCAGATACTCTGCTATTTCAACCTGTTTTGTTGTTAGCGGACATGTTTTTAAAAAGTCAAGAAATCTCAAAAGCTTGCCAAGATATTCCTTCCACATACTGTTTGGTACTAAAGTATTAATAAATTCTAAATCTTGCAGTTTGCTTGCAATAAATGTTAATGCATTGATAAACTCTATATAAACAGATTTTGACTCTTCTAATCTCAGAATACAAAGGCACAATTTTTTTACATTACTAATTGCACGTTTGTAATCTGAGAGCAGGAATGCTCTTTTATGCCATTCTAGGGCGGTTCGAAATTTTCCCATGTCAAAATGAATAGTTCCAATTGCGAATGCTTGGGTATACGTTTGACCCTTTGCGCAGATATATTGATTGAGGTAATCAAGAGCTATATGAAGGTACTCTTTGTTTGTTACAGCTTTTGGTCTCATAGGAAGCATTTCGGAAATTTCGCAAGTCGTTGACAAATTTCAGCAACTTTACATACATCCTTTCCTTTCAAATTTACAAGTATTGCTGCTTTTCCGTCTTCCAATGCCTTCTGTAAAAAATCATATCTACTCACATTAGAAATATTTTTCAAGATTGACATTTCAAAGTAGACGTTCATTCGTACGGAAAAGTTGAGACGGTCCATACGAGAGTTTAGTGATAGTGATAAGGATAGTGCTATGTCCGCCTCAGTAAGATATTTAAGTTTTTGATTTTCCGTTGTGTCACGTCTAAACTTACACAAAAAAGTAAGCTTTTTCCTTTACGATTAAGAACAATCTCATCGCGTGCATGTTCATCATTTGCATAATCAAAAGCAGACAGCGGATCATTCATAAGAACTTGGAATCTTTCATCATTTGATAATGCACTACGCTTTAAATCTCCCTGTTTGACTTCCTTGCGGGTCACGAGTCTGTGACCAATGCAAGCATATGCACGTGCCCTATAGACGGCATAGCTTTTATCATCTTTAAGTAAATTTCCAAGAACTGACAGATACAATTCACATGCTGTGATATCGTTAGTACTTGAAATGAGCGTCACACTATTGCAAGCTCGTGCAAAATAATATTTCCATATGTAAACATGTTCTTGGGGATATGCAGTATTTTCAAGGTGGTCTATCCCTTTTTTGAACAGCATCATGCTTGATTTTTTTCCATAACAAACATCGTCTTTAATTTTACAGTTGAGTGAACGATACACCATTTGTTGTGCAATGATTGTGTGTTTCGAGGCCCGGCAAAGAAGGTCGTGTTTCTTCCCAACAGATATATGCTTTTCTAACTGCATACGTTGCAAGGAATCAGCCAATTTGTGCTGAGCTTCAAATTCGTTTTGGGATAATTCGTCACACAAGACAGCATAACCTTGTTCAAGAACGCACACTGCTTTTTCTTTAATATCATTTGGATCATTGCTTTTCAATATTGCATTAGTTGTCTCATATAGCGCCACAGCTTTGTCTTCTGCATTTATAGTTCTGTACAATACTGCAAGGTCAGCTAATGTATTCAAGTGCTTTGGGTTTGTTTTGATATTTTGTTCAAGTTTTTCAATATTTTGAGCTATGCGCCGGCGGTTTTGTAATGGATTATCCAGTAATGTTAACATTAAATCAATAGCAGCATGGACTATTTGATGTTCTTCCTGTTTTGCAGCAAGTAAAGCTATTTTTTTATGTTCAATTTGCACATGGTCTGCAATGTACATCAAGTTTAATTTCATCGAGAAAAGACCAGGATTTATATCTTTAAATTCGGGTTCTACTCCATGTTTCCCTATTTCATGTTTCGAATTTCTTTTAGGGATAGACATTTTTTATAAAACTATTATATCTGTAAAAAAAGAATTTGTTATTTTAAAAATCAAAAGAGACAACAGTAGCTTTCTGTTAATAAACTGTACACATCTTGCTGCAGTTGCATAATAAACACGTGGCAATTGTTTACAAATACTTTCTACATTTACACGTGATCATGTTATAGGCGATTTTTGATTGGATGAAGCAAGTTTCGACTGCAACAAATAAAAATTCTTACCTTGTGTCTCTGTAATTTTATCTCAATCTGCCAAGGGTGTAGAGAACGGGAATGGATCGTAACCCTTGACTAGCGAAGATGTAGAAGTACATTGTCAGGTTTAGTAATGTTAACATGAAATTAAATGTGGATAACACAGTACCTTGATTATGCAAAAAATAAAACTGAAACTATCGTTGAATGTGTTGTGATATACATAGACATGTAAATGTCACATGTGTTGTAATTGTCAGTATACATTTTGTCAATGTTGTTTTGAAATTTATATTTGGTTAAATTGTGATGTATTCTATGTTTCTAAAAAAAAAAACATAAAAAACAACCAGACTTACATCTATCAACTATAAGAATAGCAGAAGTTTTTAAAAAAGAAAAAAAAAAAGCGAGACCTACGTAGAATTCAAACGATTTTTGGTCATTTGGTAAAGGACGTCCAATTTGAATATTTTTGCAAATCCAGTATATGTGTGAATTTTCTGTTGTATTTTCTAAACGGAAATGACAATAACAAGTGCTGGTTGTCTTACATTAATATACACTTGATTCAAAACAAAAAGGAGAAGGGGCTCTAAGGGGCAAAATTGGCCCCACTTCAGAATCTATTGATATTTCTTTCAATTGATATCTATGATATGGAGCTTATAAAACACCAAGAATTTTATAGTTATCTCTTATTGTTTTCTTGTTATGACGTCATAAAAATGGTATGCCGACTAAGCTAAAATATCAGCTTTTTACGTATGTTATCCTTTTTTTTTTTGATGTATTGTGTACTTTTTACAATAGATTACACAGTAAATAATCAACGTGAATACACTATTACTTGTGAAACATTGTGTTTATACAATGAAGAATAAAATTGATATAAAATTTAACCATTTAATATCAGTTATACAGTTGCTATGGTTACAACAAAATTAACATTCGTTCTATGTATGACTAAATTAGAGGGAATCTACAGTTATTGTTTGTGTTTTCTTTTACCTTAAATTACCAAAAATGAGTTGGTGTGTACTTTTATGTACTCTGCTGATAAAGTTCACAATTTCATAAACTATGCATTTCAAAAATTACTCAAATTTATTGAAATATTGTTAGCACATTTATCTTTAGAAACTTTTCACATGTTCTTCATATCAAACTAAAAATACAATATGCAACCCCCGATCGACAAAACTGTTACTACACTATGATTCTGAATTTTTAAGCAACAGTTATCATAAATTCAGGTATTATGTTATCAATATCAATATTATTATACCAGTTTGGTGTGACAATTCAGTGTTAGCATTTACCAGTTGAACTATTGCAATAAATGTCTTCCCTTCTATATTCGTCATCTAGGCATAATAGTACCCTGATATCGACGTACGTCAGTTTTTTCCCAACAAAGACATACAAAACAAAAATGGAATTATATTATATGCCTATATATGTCCAAGTAATTGTTCAGTTAAATACAAATGCTAAACATGTTTACTCCTCCGGTTCACTGTCACTATCATCAACTACTTCCGGCTGGTTAGCATCATGGATATAGTCCTTCCATTGCTTTGCTTGATTTCCTTTGGTTTGATGCCGGTAAAAACTTAGAAACCATATAACTGACGAAATATGACTACAAGTACCAACAATTCGAGCACCGGCCTTGCAAGTACAGTACCAAGTTTTTATGCAGCAGTCATCATATGTAATCCATAGGTTATGCGTTTTGCTGCTTGTATGTCTACTTGCCATTCTAACTCTAATAAGTTGATGTCACTGTTGCATGACTTCATAGTAATCGTCATTTTCTAGATGTTCCTCAGTATAACTCTTTGCTAGTTTAACCTGGTATACACCGAGAGTTATGTCCCTGATGTCCTCCTCCGACAGTTTCGGAAAATCTTCAACGGAATCGTTGCCATCTATTTTTTGCCACCTACCACTTCTGGAATGCAAGTTTTCATTTGAAACTCGTTCCATGAGCTCATTTTTCTTCTTTGACATGTGAAGCATTTTTGTACCTAAGAGAAGGTCATCAGTTTCATTACCAGCATTAAGTGGTGGTCTATACTTATTACATATGGCACTTACAAAACGTGTATATTCACCAGCATACGGTATAAGGGAATTTGGTAATACCTTGTCAAGCAAGCGCCACTGCTTGATTCTACCATTAACGGACTCAACAACCCAGCGGACCTTTGTAACTAAACGTGTTGTGTTACCGTCTTCAACCGAAAGTTGCTTCTCGTTACGTTTGAGAAAGCTTGGCATTTTAGTTTGAATACCAAATTCTTCTAAGAGGTCGATACTGTCTCGAAATCCCCGATCAACCACAACAACATCATCTTTATCGAACCATTCCTTGATTTTCTCCAAGTTATTTTTGAAAATTGAGTTTAAAATTTTGGCATCATTGTTTTTGCTGTTACAAAGGTAGGGTCCAATGACACTTACAATGTATCCTGTAGTTGTGACAAACATCATTGGCTTAATGAGGTTGCGAAATTTGTGCATGCTGTATGTACTACGTTGAAATTTAAATTGTCCACTCTTTTGTATGTAAATATATGTACCATCAATTACGAGTATGGCAGTTGTGTTTGTGATATCACCAAATAATGTTTGTGCCAGTGGACGAGTGTGGTTTTGTATAACACTTTCTCTGGATACATGATCAAATCCTAAATATTTTGTTGTAAAGTGCTGTTTAACTGCATCTCTTGCGGATGAAATAGCTTTCCTGATAGAATCTTTGCTTATATTAAACAAAGTTGCTAATATTTTATTAGACATACCCGAACGAAGTTTGGTCAAAAATATACCAATACATGTTCTCATGCTTCGTACTCGGGTATCTCTTATAGCTGAGTTTGGAATGTGAGAACATAAGTCTTCAAAATCAGTAATAGTTAAGCCAGTCAAATTTCGAAAGTCTGTGTCATTTAAAGAAGAAGATTTATCAAAATCAATTCTTGCGTTTTTATCTTTTAATGCATGTTCTCTTATTGTATCTATCAATTCAAGTAGTCCGCTGCGATTGAAGTCAGAAACAGTATACACACTAGTTATGTCTTCGTTAGCTTCTTTTGTAAAACCTTCAGTACATAAATGACGAGGACAACAGCGTGATCCGGCAGGAATAATTATATTTTTTTCCAAAAATGTATGAAATCGTGCTTCTTGTGGAACAACCATAAGTTTTGGACCACGCTTTTTGCAAAGACAACATTGTGCATGACCTTTAATTGTTGAAGATATCGGAAGCGATATTGATAAAGGAGAACTTAATTTTGCTCTTTTAGGTGCAGATGGTGGCATAAAATCAGGATCATTTGCATTTGTATCATTTGTAAGGACAGTGGGTGTATTTACTTGTGCTTGCTCTTCTCTGTAGTATTTCCGTCGACAAGTATCGCAGATAACGTCATCATCATTGGGTGAAACAAGGAAATTCTTACTGAGAAAATTGCGCAGATTTTTATTTGTTTCTCCACACAAAGGTCTTCTTTTTCCGGGTTTTGTTCTTTTTTCACACAATATACATTTAGAATCTTTTCTTCCCTTTCTTATTTTATCCATTCTGAAAAGAAAACCATAAGAGGATACAATTAATATTTGGTACATTTAATTACAAAATCTATTCAACTCCTAAAAAATTTCATTGCTATCTGTTTTTGGCAAATACATATGTGTTAACTGTATTTGAAAATCTAAAGTTAGCATGCACCTTAAAACGGTGTTTAGATCCTAAACACAATTCTTAGCACAATGTGTTTAGGGTTGTGTTTAGAATCATGTTTAGCTTTAAAACATGTGTTTAATTTCTATACACTTTCATTTTTAAACGTGTTTAAATTCACGGCAAACTTAAATATTATGTGCTTACTGAAAAATGTGTTTAGGAATTAAATACAACCCTAAACACGTTTAGATCTAAACATGTATCACTAGTGTTTAAATTCTAAGCACGATTTTTACAGTGATAATTAAAATTTAATTGAAGAAAATAAAAACATCCATGTTTATGAATATAGGCGAAATGTTTTTTACAATTGGTGTGCAAAACAGCCATATCAAATGTGGAGGCGAATGAATAAGACAGCAAACCATGCAACTACGGAGAATACCAGAACATTTTCGACATCAGACAAGCCCGGTATTATAATGAATGTTCAACTAAAATTGCTTTTTTTTTTAAGAAACAGTCTAGTGTTTGATGTTTGTTATTCACATAACACATTATTTTGATCAAACATAACAATTTATTATTAAGATGAAACTCTGTCTTTCACTCTTCTTAATAGCGTAGATACTGCAAGTCAGTGCATCAAAAATTTCATAAGATTTTCCATAGTAAAAATAACATTTTAAGTTGCCAAATTTATTTCTGTGTTTGGTTATATGAATATTAAATGAATGTATTGATGTTTAACATCCAGTGGCAATTATTTCAAACATTTTCAGACTATAACATAATGTAATCCATATTTTGTAATTTTACTTCTGGATGCTGCGCATAAATAAATAATTTTAAATCTGGGTTCACAATGCTTTTAATTGAACTATGAATCTTCTGCACTCAGTATCAAATAATCGACTGCATGAAATTATACATCTTCTCCACTCCTGCTTTCTGAAACGGGAGTGGATCGTAACCCTTAGCTAGCGAAGATGGAAATTATATAGATACTCACTCATTTCTATGAGGAAATTGTCATGTAATAATTTAGGTCCGCTGTCTCCAGTGATCTGCAGTATCCATTTATGTCTAAAACATTAAAAATACAAGGTCTTAATGTATATTGGTGCATGTTGTTTTTGTTTTTTTGTATCTATCATGATCATGTGATTCAAAACGACAAATGTAAAAAATTACGAAATGATGAAAAAAAAATTTGGCTTGGATGAGATTCGAACGTAAAATATTTTCTCCGCAGCGTAGCGTGTAGGCGATGTGAACCACATAAACACAGCAGCTAAATGTAGTAAATAAGTCATATTTATGATTTTGATTCATAAACCGTAGGAACAACAATTTTGTTTTGTTTTTTATTTCTTTACTTCTTATTTACGATTCAACTTAATATCAATGAAATTACCATTTCATTGTTGTTGATTATGTCATGGTATTTTTTTTTTTTACATAACAGACGTCAGTGCAAAATGGAAACTGAAGTTAAAAATCGTCTGCTGTGCCGTGGAATTTATAAATACGAGTTTTGTAGATCGTGTTCCGGCAGTCTTATTATTTTGTGTAGTACTTTAAAGCAATGAAAAGAAAAATAATCATAGAATTAAAATTTTGTTTCCATTTCGCTTTTTCGTAAGAGATAATAATATGAAAAGACGGAAGAACTTTTTACGTGACAAGTTCATGTGATGTAGACTAGTTTAAGCTTAACTTACCTTTCACGGAGTACGAATTCCACCATTTTCAAAAATATAATCACATCTTTTAAATTATATTTAGTTCTTTCAATTCTGTCTGTTAATACCAAGTATTTAATGAATGATCCGCTGATTTCTGTTCCACTATAAAAAGCTTCTTAACAACAGCACCAGTAAAATTCCGTGCGTCAGTTCCGTAATCACTTACAATAAATATAGACGGTAAGGGCTAGGCTTAACTTGAGAGGCTATGTTTTACTTTAATATGAAGAAATACGCTTTGTAATTTACTTTCTATAGCCAAACTTTATTGTTATCAACCATTGACCAAAAAAAATGTTAAAAAAATACATATATGTTCCTTTTTTTTCCGATACCGGGAAAAACGGACGATAATTAGAGAACTTCGATGCCGGTTTTGAGCAAGTTTTTAATTAATATTCAGTATGAGCGCAGCTTTGCCCCACGAAAATATTTCAACATAAGATGCATTTAGTTGATAATATTGCTCTGACAAAATATTTCGTTGGGGCAAGAATGCGCAGGTACTTTTTTCGTAAAAAAACTTGGCGAAAATGAGTAAAAAATTGCGAAAAGCCAACAAATATGCACGTGAAGTGTTGTCAAAACACGGCATTGTGACGTCATAACTACAAAAAAACATTTTTTTCATAAAATGAATATGTCCAACGGAAAAAGAAAGCCATACACATACGAATCAGTAGAATTTAAAAAATTCTCGAAATTGAGGCCAATATTGGCCTTTATAGCCCCTTCTCCTTTGCACGAAAAAGAACAAGTTAGCAAAAGAAAACAACATGAACCAATACGTCAAAGAACTGCAAAAAAACTGTAGTTTTTAAATTCGCTCGTTCAAAACAGCTAAAAGAAACAATTTACAATGCTACTTAAATTCCGAAGCCAACCTTTCTTCTTTTTTTTGTGATATCACTTTCACAACATTAAACTATTTTTGAGGTCGAGAGGTTTTTCAAAACTTTGTTCACATCACTCTTGTCATTTAATATAAGTCACAAATTAAAGGAGGAGGGATGTTTATATATCACTCTTTCAAGACGTGAAGTAATTAAGCCTATATGTAATAAAACATCAGAATTTTACAAGTTCAAGGAAACACAAATTGAAATTCAAAACAAATAACCAGGTACATCCAGAAACTATAGTAGTTTGTTCTGTAGTATCCCTTACATTTGTTACATACGAAACCATAAACATACAATGTCACATACATGATAGCTTGTGATTTTTTTTCAATAGAACATGTAGAGGCTCATGTACGATTTTTCTCCCATATAAATAATGGCAAAGAATGACAAAAAGAGGATATGAGTTTGTTATGATTAGGATCTCGATTGGTTTTTAAAACACGTCTGTTAAACCGGAATACGTTTTAATGAATACCATACCTTTACTAATGCGTTAAAAGGAGTAGGTCCTCTAAGGTCGATTTTGGCACCAAATTTGAGGTTCATGAAAAGAAAGATATTGGACGCTTTTTAAACACTCAAGTGTCTACTTTAGGAGATTCAATTAATTTGTGTGAAAGATTTTAACTGATTTAATCGTTAAAGACGCTCGAATTTAAGCTTAAATATTAAAAAAACTATCAAATATGCCATAATATATCACTTTTCAGATGTTTTTGTCAAAAATGAATGTGACCGCATCCTTGTTCATCCTGAACCATTTATATACTTTATATACTATTGTCAAATACAACTTACATTTAGATATTAAGAATAAACACAAATACGGCAACATCCATTTAAGACAAAAACAGTCTAAAAATTAACTCAAATGCTCAAATTGTGTAGGTTTCAGTAATTTAGCATGACTTAATGATGCAAGTATCCGATACATGTGCATTGTATTGTCAAAAACAGCCCATATCTATGAAACAAAAGTATTATATTTAACAATAGCTAAAAGTTTACATTTCAACAATTGTGTAGAGCTGCTTAATTTTGGGGCCAAAAAAGGTTCTTACTGAACTTACTCCTTTCATACTAGAAATATATTTACTGACATCATGTATTTCAATTCATGTCCCACTAATGTACCAAAGCTACTACAATACATACAATGTAGACGTCTCATAAAAAGGCCAAGATAGCTCCTTACGAGTTTTTGTGAAACTTATACATTTGTATAATTGAACATAGTTTCGCTCTTACATGTACATACCAAATACCTAGTTTATTATATTGTACGTTGTTTGAAGGTCAATATGTAAAATGGACCGTGTTTTTCTATTCTAAACATTCAGGTTATTTAGAACAAATTACAGATTACATTTACCACATGTTGAAATCAGCTAGATTTGTATTACTTCATTATTGTAGTAAGAATTTATTCCTTATGGTATTTATGTCAAATAAACAAAGTCTAGAATTTAGTCCATTAAATATACGATAAAGGGATGTGATTTTAAGTCTACTATTACGTTTATATTTATCTTTGGAAACAAAACCATGCAGTAATTGCAATATAACATATAGTTATATACATCTAATTACAATAACATATATAGTCTTAGAACATGGGCTTTTATTGACTGACTCAGAGTAAACTTAGATGTCGTTTTCATTTTGGCAATGCTGAAAGTCGGGGAATGCATCCGTTTCGACAGAAATCATTTTAGCAACCAACACCTGCTTGCTTTGAACTTGAAAATCATCTAGATCTAACACAGTTTGAATTGTCTAATCTTGATTTCCGAAGTAACCACTACAACTTTACTAAAGAACAACGGCTAGGATTACGATCTTTGAAAATATGCAGGATATTATTTTCTCTAAGAGCGACAAGGATGGCGCAATTGTAATATCTACAAATACACACTACATTTAAGAAGGGTTAATGCAGTTTAACTATATCCATTACACGGAGATACAAGAACTTCATTTTTTACTGATTAAAAATAATATACCAACACAAATCAGCAAGATGTTTGACAATGGTGAGATTGATGGGATAACTCTTGATTTTCTCCGTGGCTCATCGAAAGAGGGACCCAGATTGGTTCGTCTGTTTCTCCTTCCTAAACTTCACAAATTAAGTGAAATTGGTATTCAAGGAATAAAAAAATAAACGATGACAGTAAAAGAATTACCCCCATGCAGACCAATTATTTCTCAATGTAACTCTGTCACCGAAAGGGCTAGCCAATTCATTGATTACTTTTTGATACCTATAGTCAAAAGACAGAGCAGTTATATTAGAGGTAATGGGGATTTCATAAATAAAATAGAAAACTTAAGGCCTGATCGGGATTGCCTCTTAGTTTCTTTTGACTCCACCAGCATGTATACAAACATGGAGTTCAAGGAACTCATTCATTCTGTTGGACGGGCTTATACATGTAACAGTGCAGTAAAAGAAGATTATCCGATAGAATTACCTCGCTGTGAAACAATTAAATCGTTAGTAGCCACAGTGTTGAAAAACTATTATTTTGAATTTAATGACCGATACTTTGTACAGAAAAAAGGCGCTAGTATTGGAAGTAAATGCAGCCCAGAAATTTGTGATATTAGAGCATTCGAAGCTATCAATGAAATTATTGAAAAATATAAGTATAAAGATAAGATCTTATTTTACGGAAGATATAGAGATGATGCGTTTATAATAGCTCATTCGTCACGAGAAGACGTTGAGGATTTTTTTTTAAATAGCAAATGATCATCAACCTTTATTAAAGTTTACTTATGAAATTTCAATCGAAGAAATTATTTTTCTCGATACAGTCGTTCATAAAGGGTTGAGGTTCAGGAACACCGGTATCCTTGATATAAAGAGCTACACCAAACCTAATAATACGTTTCAATATTCAGATAGGACGTCTATGCATAACCCAACAGTCTTCTCCGGATTCATAAAAGGGAAAGCTATTCGCCACCACCGAAACAGCAGCAACACACAATATTTAAAAGATACACTTTGTAAATTCAAAGGCCACCTTAAGCAAAGGGGGTATAAGGACCATGAAATACTTCGTAACTGTGAATCGGCTCTCAATATCGAACGACCAGAGTTACTCCGCTTTAAACAAGAATCTGACAAGCAGATACCACTAGTATTTGTAACTAAATATCATTTCTCGTTAGGAAATATAAATAAAGCTTTACGAAAACATTATAAAAAACTAGTTCGCAATGCGAAATGTAGGGAGCTCTTTCCAAAACAAATCCGTGTAACGAACATAAACCGATAAAAAAAATCAACTATAAAAAAATAGAACACAACGGAACAACAGACACTGAACTACAACACAAGGAAATGCCCACATACATGGACACGGGCTGTAGATAATAGTTGCCATAGGCCTGACTTGGTACCATTTTAAGAAACAAATGGTGGATTGAAACTGGTTTGATGTCTATCATATTCTCCCGTGTATATTAACATACTAAATTAGATAAAATTTTTGAAACGGTAATCAGTACTTTTATATATATATCTCAAAATAACATTATAAATCAGACGTCCTTTACTTTTTTATTGATATCAATTTTCTGATTTTGTCTAGAGTCATTCTTATTGTCCTCTTTAAAATGTATACTCATATGTTCTCTTTTTTAATATTGATTCTTTTTCGTTGTATTAAATGATATTAAGCAAGCTTTAATAGAAAATCATTCAAATTTAATCTAACTTGTAATAGATAATAAGACTTCCATCCAAATTGAATACGAAAATCTTACAACAATTTATTAGGACGCAAACTTTGATCGGTACTGTCATTTTGATTTGAGCAGCTCTGTAAAACATGTAATTGGTAAGTCATTTTCATTCGTTCTGGAAGATTTGATACATATTCACTGCAGTAGAATCAGTGCAGGTCAGAAAATTTTAGTATAGTCTATCATCGTCTGAATATCGAACGACCAGAGTTACTCCGCTTTAAACAAGAATCTGACAAGCAGATACCACTAGTATTTGTAACTAAATATCATTTCTCGTTAGGAAATATAAATAAAGCTTTACGAAAACATTATAAAAAACTAGTTCGCAATGCGAAATGTAGGGAGCTCTTTCCAAAACAAATCCGTGTAACGAACATAAACCGATAAAAAAAATCAACTATAAAAAAATAGAACACAACGGAACAACAGACACTGAACTACAACACAAGGAAATGCCCACATACATGGACACGGGCTGTAGATAATAGTTGCCATAGGCCTGACTTGGTACCATTTTAAGAAACAAATGGTGGATTGAAACTGGTTTGATGTCTATCATATTCTCCCGTGTATATTAACATACTAAATTAGATAAAATTTTTGAAACGGTAATCAGTACTTTTATATATATCTCAAAATAACATTATAAATCAGACGTCCTTTACTTTTTTATTGATATGAATTTTCTGATTTTGTCTAGAGTCATTCTTATTGTCCTCTTTAAAATGTATACTCATATGTTCTCTTTTTTAATATTGATTCTTTTTCGTTGTATTAAATGATATTAAGCAAGCTTTAATAGAAAATCATTCAAATTTAATCTAACTTGTAATAGATAATAAGACTTCCATCCAAATTGAATACGAAAATCTTACAACAATTTATTAGGACGCAAACTTTGATCGGTACTGTCATTTTGATTTGAGCAGCTCTGTAAAACATGTAATTGGTAAGTCATTTTCATTCGTTCTGGAAGATTTGATACATATTCACTGCAGTAGAATCAGTGCAGGTCAGAAAATTTTAGTATAGTCTATCATCGTCTGGTTAGACAGTTGAGTATAATGTTTATACCTGTACAAATCAACATCATGATCATTTTTGAAACGCTGATGAACAGTACTGATTTTATACCAAGAAAGTCTAAAGTACTGATTTGGCAGAAGTGAAATTAAGTCTTAATAACTGATTACTATTTATGTTTAAGAATAACAAAATAAATCTGACATTTAAATACACGTTTGCACACACACATATCTGACGACCGAATGCAATTGCACATATATTCAAGTCACAAACGGAACGAAATATATATATCAATTTTTGGTTATACTGATAAAGTAATTATATATTAAATTTAAGCTAGCGAAGATAAATTTGTTTAAACATATAACCACATATACCTTAAACTATTTTTTGCACATACAAATGCAGCTTTTATTGCATTTCTATTCATTTTACAATTATAATGAAAATATATGTTATTTAAATATCAAAATTTGATATAATGTTCCCCTATTAGATCAACAACCCATTAGAAAGATGAATCTATATTGTTATGCATAATATGAAGTCTTATGCTATATGAAATTATACTTACTGTTTATGCCGGTTATATTTTCTGTGTCTAACATTTTAACCATAGCGAAAGAAACGAAAAGAAGACAAATTAAACATTAAAAGATAAAATTAAGAATGGAATTTGATAGTGTGTCAAAGAGAATACAACCCGACCAAAGATGAAATAACAGCCGAAGACCACTCATTTGTCTTCAGTGCAGCGAGAAAATTCTGCACCCGGAGTCGTGATCCAGCTGGCCCCTGAACAAAAATGTAAACTAGTTCAGTGAGAATGAATTATGATGAGGGAGCTCTACAATCAATAACCACATACCGGAAAAAATCATTCTTGAAATCAAATTCCATCACTTGAAAAAAGAGGTATATATCAGTGGTCAAAATATCCTATTGAGGAACAACGACACGAAGCGATATATATATCCCAACTTGGATAAAACTCTTCGTCAAAGTTAGTTTCTGTTTTGTGCCTAAAATTGAGATGCCAAATTTCGTTACGATTCAACAATATTGCAAAAGGAATGAGTTTTCGTTGTTTCCGTACAGAGACATTTTATTTGTTATTTTTTATTTCTTATTTTCGACTTCCGTACATCCTAATTGTCTGTTTTTATTAATAAATTATGTAATTTGAAAGTTAATGCAAAACGATTTCTTTATACTTTATAATTCTCTTTAAACTGAAAATTTACTGTATCACCAAAATGAACATAAGTATTATAAAGCAATCAAATGAATATTTTTGTCGTTTTTTGTCAGACTAATTAGAATGGTTTATATTATTATTGTAGTATATGTCGTTAACCTTTTATTTTGCTCTTATACCGATACACAGACAATTGAAGGATTGATTGATTTTTGTGTGTAATAACAATATCATTGAGTTGATCATAATTGGAGTAAGTAAAGGCAACAGTTGTATACCGCTGTTCGAAAGTCATATATCGATTGAAAGAAACAAGTCCAGGTTAAAAACTAAAACCGTGGAAAATGCATCAACAATAAGAGGAAAATAATGAAATAACAGAAACACCAACATGACACACATGACCAAAGTGCAACAAAAAAAGACAAAACAACACATGTAGAAACGAACTATAAGATAACAACTGTCATTTTCCTTCCTTGGGACAGGACATTTTAAAAAATAATTGTGGGTTAAACCTGGTTTTGTGGCTATCGAAACCTCGCGCTTGTATGGCAATGTTGAACTTAACACTGAAATGACAACATTGCTTGACAGGACTACAGTACACATTGAGCCATTGTTTAGGTTTTGTTCCGTTCATATACATCTGTAACTGTTACCATGATTACGGTTCAAGTTAATGCTTTATGTATATAGGAAAATACATATTTGGAGATTCCTGATACAAAGCATTCGTTATTATATTCTTGAGGTCATTATTTGTCTTTGAAATTGTCCCTGGTCTATGTAACTACTACATCAAAAAAATTACTATTGAAAAGTACTAGTATTATCGATAGTGTTCAAATACCTGATTATCAACCAGACATTGATGATAGTATGCCTACGGAAGCAATCGTTTTGAAATTAAAAGATTTACGAAAACTAACTATAATAGATTAGTGATGTAGTCTGTTTCACTTCTAAATTGAAACGTTGCTAGATCTACAGGTATGAACATTGTTGTAAACATTAAAAACGATCTGATCGAGTATTTACTTATCGAAATACTTTCTGGGAACATTTTGTAGCTATATATTGTGTATCTATTACTTGCAATTTATGAATAAGCCAGAATTTGTTTTTTTTTTAAATTTCCACAAATAGTAAACTGGATTAATTGTGTGTTTTATAAATGCACGTAAAGGTAAAAACGATCATCTTTAGAAAACGCCGTTTACTACAGACTACACCGACACAGAGTTAACGCGTTTACTGGTTAACGCAAAAATTAAACTTTTAAAATAAAAGGGCATTAACGTGTGTTCAGTTTGTTCTGCAACCAACTCTAACCAACACGGATTTTGTTTTCTGTGTTCATTTGTATTACTTTTTTGCGGACACCTCCGATTAAAATGACGCACGTTTGAATGA
The DNA here is from genome assembly GCF_965363235.1 of Mytilus galloprovincialis. Lineage (NCBI taxonomy): Eukaryota > Metazoa > Mollusca > Bivalvia > Mytilida > Mytilidae > Mytilus > Mytilus galloprovincialis. The sequence continues at coordinate 69,166,288 of NC_134844.1, forward strand.
TATATACATTGTACATCTACAATTATTAGAAAACTGTAACGGTTTCTTATTTTAAATGACGATAACCATTGCGTAGGTTAATTTGAACTAAGACATTTCAAGGTTGACTTTATTTCTCAACCAATAATATTTAAATGTCAAGACCATAAATCATTTAAACACGAATTAAAAGTCACCAATTATGTTTCATTTGTTTCTGACATTGTATAAAAAATGAGCAATGTGTCTTTTCCTTAATAAGGATCTTGCGAACAAGGAGAGAAACAATCAAATCATTGTAAGTTGTTTACATATTAATTAACATTTGTATTTCTTTTATTTTGATAGATCTCAAGTAATGTAACAATAGCTTCGAATATTGAACTTCTTAGTCGGAAATGTTTTATTTGCTTAGAAATTATCAAACTAAAGTTAATCATTTTGAAATTTGACGATGAGTGGCGTGTCTGCCTAAAAACATAATGACATAAACATTGGTTTTCGGAATTATACCATGTTGGTGATTTCAAACCATTCAAACAAAATGTGATCACTAACATTATTAATCTGTAGTATTATTTTTTTTTTGAATTACAAACATAATATTTTACAATTTTGAATTGAATGAGCATTTTGCTGATTAAAATCTCGATAATCATACTTGAAGCAATCCTATCAATAAAATCACAGCATTATGATAAAAGTTCGGTCGACTACAACGCAATCATATTTTTGAACGTAGTTTTCAATTTAGACTCTTTTATATTTTTTCGTTTGGGCTTGTATCATATTTTCCCTCCGGTTTATATTATCCGTTCATCCTATATTGACTCTTAAAATTCAAGAGTCTATCTTAAAATGAGGGTACTTTTCTTAAAAATGAGGGTACTTTTATATGGCCTTCCTAATACCGTTTCGATCTCTAACATCACTGAAGAGACATTTATTGTAGAAATCCGGATCTGGTGTACTAAAAAATATTGACACCGTATGATTGTGGCATAACATCTTGACCACAATTTAATTTTTTTTTCTGTTTAGTATTAGATTTATATTAAGATCCATTTTGTTACATCTTGTGATCAATTTTATTTGGCAATCGCCAATGGCAGTCAGCAGGGTTAAAGAACATCAGTTGTTCAACCTGTTAGTCAAATGCGTTTTGTTTAAATATACTTTAACACTTTTTTGGTCTTTTGGAAAATGTTGTTTCTGCTGTTTAAGACCCTTCTACAACGAAATTTGTTTTACATGCACATGTATAAAAATTGCGGTTTTTATCCAACGCAATCATAGGTTTGAACGTAGTTTTCAATTTAGACTCTTTTATATTTTTTCGTTTGGGCTTGTATCATATTTTCCCTCCGGTTTATATTATCCGTTCATCCTATATTGACTCTTAAAATTCAAGAGTCTATCTTAAAATGAGAGTACTTTTTCTAAAAATGAGGGTACTTTTATATGGCCTTCCCAATACCGTTTCGATCTCTAACATCACTGAAGAGACATTTATTGTCGAAATCCGGATCTGGTGTACTAAAAAATATTGACACCGTATGATTGTGGCATAACATCTTGACCACAAGTTAATTTTTTTTCTGTTAAGTATTAGATTTATATTAAGATCAATTTTGTTACATCTTGTGATCAATTTTATTTGGCAATCGCCAATGGCAGTCAAGAGGGTTAAAGAACATCAGTTGTTCAACCTGTTAGTCAAATGCGTTTTGTTTAAATATACTTTTACACTTTTTTGGTCTTTTGGAAAATGTTGTTTCTGCTGTTTAAGACCCTTCTACAACGAAATTTGTTTAACATGCACATGTATAAAAATTGCGGTTTTTATCCAACGCAATAATCAATATTTCAATAAATCGTTGTCAAAGCCTATCCCAGCACCCCAACTCCCTAGATCATAAGGTGTTTCGAACATCTATTTAGACCAATTAGAATTAACTAATTGATCATGGCCATGTCCATCGTCAGGAGCCCAAGCCAATGCATAAATATTTCAATAAATCGTTGTCAAAGCCTATCCCAGCACCCCAACTCCATAGATCATAAGGTGTTTCGAACATCTATTTAGACCAATTAGAATTAACTAATTGATCATGACCATGTCCATCGTCAGGAGCCCAAGTCATTGCATAGTGACACTTATTATAAAAATACTGTAATTTTTATCAGGGGCTCGTCACCTCATGATCTGTCTGACTAATATTTTTCTATACTCTTTATATACTCAACCTTGTTTATCAATTTAACGAACAGAGTATAGAATCTATTTTCATTTCAATAAATCGTTGTCAAAGCCTATCCCAGCACCCCAACTCCATAGATCATAAGGTGTTTCAATAAATCGTTGTCAAAGCCTATCCCAGCACCCCAACTCCATAGATCATAAGGTGTTTCGAACATCTATTTAGACCAATTAGAATTAACTAATTGATCATGGCCATGTCCATCGTCAGGAGCCCAAGCCATTGCATAGTGACACTTATTATAAAAATACTGTAATAGGTTTGAACTAGATTCGTTTATATTTTTTCGTTTGGGCTTGTATCATATTTTCCCTCCGGTTTATATGATCCGTTCATCCTATATTGACTCTTAAAATTCAAGAGTCTATCTTAAAATGAGGGTACTTTTTTTCTAAAAATGAGGGTACTTTTTATATGGCCTTGCAAATACCGTTTCGATCTCTAACATCACTGAAGAGACATTCATTGTCGAAATCCAGATCTGGTGTACTAAAAATATTAACACCGTATATTTGTGGCATAACATCTTGGCCACAAGTTAAATTTTTTTCTGTTTAGTATTAAATTTATATTAAGATCCATTTTGTTGCATCTTGTGATCAATTTTATTTGGCAATCGCCAATGGCAGTCAGCAGGGTTAAAGAACATCAGTTGTTCAACCTGTTAGTCAAATGCGTTTTGATTAAATATACTTTTTCACTTTTTTGGTCTTTTGGAAAATGTTGTTTGTGCTGTTTTAGACCCTTCTACAATGAAATTTGTTTTAACATGCACACGTATAAAAATTGCGGTTTTTATCCAACGCAATCATAGGTTTGAACGTAGTTTTCAATTTAGACTCGTATATATATAAATATATGTAGATCCTAGTCGGTACAGTGCAAGCCGATTTTGTGCAACGATATCTCAGTAACATGGGTTGGAATCTCTGTCATGGAAGAACAAAAATTTGCTTCCTCAAATATATATTTATCATTCGTCTAAATATCAGCCCAACAATACTAGTTTTATATATGTATACTAAACTCAACTCATGTAAAAGTTTTAAGTTAGACTGTGGTTAAACCGAGCGATTGCATTTACATTTTGAAATGAAGACATGCAATAACAACAGCATGCATTTCGATTCTAAACGATTGAAATAAGAGGAAGGGATATTGAATAGACAATTATCTCTGTTTTAGGTTGTAAGCATTGTATGCAATAGAAGTATAATTTCATGTTTAGTAATATCAATTTAAAACTAATAGTGGATAACACAGTACTTTGATAATGCCAAAAATAAAACTGAAACTATCGGTGTTTGTGTTGTGATATACATATATGTAAATGTCAGTACATGTGTTGTAATTGCCAGTAAACATTTTGTCAATGTTATTTTGAGATGTGTATGTGTTAAATTTGTGATGTATTTTAACTTTCTCAATAAAAACATAAAAAGAACCAGGCTAACTTTTATCAACTATATGAATAGCAGTAGTTTAAAAAAAAAAGAAGAAAAAGCGAAACCTAAGTAGAATTTGTCATTTTGGTAAAGGACGTCCATTTTGAATATTTTTGCAAATCCGGTATATGTGTTATTTTTCTACTGTATTTTCTAAACAAAATGACAATAACAAGTGCTTGTTATCTTACATTATTATACACTTGATTCAAAACAAAAAATTGCACGAACAAAAAAAAAAGTTACCCAAAGAAAAAAAAATGAACCAATACATCAAAGAACTGCAAAAAAATGTAGTTTTTATATTCGCTTATTCAAAACAGCTAAAACATATAATTTACAGTGCTACCTAAATTCCGAAACCAACCTTTCTTCTTTATTTGTGATTTCACTTTTCACAACATTAAACTGTGTTTGAGTTCTAGAGTTTTTTAAAACTTAATTCACATCATTCTTGTCATTTCATATAAGTAACAAATTAAAGGGGGATTTATATCACACTTTCAAAACGGTAAGTTATTAAGTATATATGCAATATAAAATCATTTACAAGTTCAAGGAAACACAAATTACAATAGAAACAAATAACCAGGTACAACCATAAACTATTGTAGTCTGTTCTGTAGTATATTACATATATAACAAACGAAACTATAAACATACAATGTCACATAAATGATTATTTTATTTTTTTTCAATAGAACATGAAAACGCTCCTGTACGAATTTTCACTCATATGAACACTGGCAAAGAATGACAAAAAGAGGAGATGAATGTGTTATGCGTAGGGTCTTGGTTGTTTTTTTAAAACACGTCTGTCAAACCGAAATGCATTTTAATTAATCCCAAACCTTTCCACGTGCGTTTAAAGGAGTAGGTCCGGTGAGGGCCGATTTTGGCTCCAAATTTGAGGTTCATGTAAAGAAAGATATTGGACACTTTTTAAACACATAAGTGTCTACTTTAGGAGATTCGATTATTTGTGTGAAATATTTCAACTCATTTAGTCGTTAAAGACGCTCAAATTTAAGCTTAAATATTAAAATACTATCAAATATGCCTTTATATGTCACTTTTCAGATGTTTTTATTATCAAAAATGAACGTGGCCGCATCCGTGTTCATCCTCAACTTTTACATTTGTTATATATTATTGTCAAATACAACTTACATTTAAATATTAAAAATGAACACAGATACGGCCACATCTATTTAAAACAGAAACCGTCTAAAAATTCACCCAAATGCTCAAATTGTGTAGATGTCAGTAATTTAATATGACTTAATGATGCTAGAATCCGATACACGTGTATTGTATTGTTAAAAAACACCCATATTTATGTTACAAAAGTATTATACTTTTCAATAAATAGCTTAAATTTTACATTTCAAGAATTCTGTAAAACTGCTATATTGTGGGTCTTACTCCTTTCATAGCCAGTACTTCGGTACTGGCATGAAAATACGGATTTTTTTTTTGTGTTATTAAAATTTGCTGTTACAAAATGATAGAAATTATTATAAATTAAGGAATGTATCTCCCTCATGCTAAGCTCTGATTCCTTTCACGGATTTGGCTATACTTTTTGGACCTTTTGGATTATAGCTCTTCATCTTTTATATAAGCTTTGGATTTCAAATATTTTGGCCACGAGCATCACTGAAGATACATGTATTGTCGAAATGCGCATCTGGTACAAGAAAATTGATACCGTTAATTTTATTTCATACTAAGCATTTATTTACTGACATGTCTTTCAATTCATGTCTCACCAATGAACCAAAGCTACTACAACACATACAATGCAGACGTCTCTCAAAAGGCCAAGATAGCTCCTTACATAGTTTTGTAAAACTTATACATTTGTATAATTGAACATAGTTTCGCTCTTTCATACCAAATACCTAGTCTATTATATTGTTCGTTGTGTGAACAACATGTGTAAACATTGTACACTTAGTAATATGTATAGTACTATGGACCGTGTTTCTCTATTATAAACATTCAGGTTATTTAGAACATATTACAGATTACATTTACCACATGTTGAAATCAGCTAGATTTGTATTACTTCATTATTGTAGTAAGACTATATCCCTTAGGGTATTTATATCAAATAAACAAAGTCTAGAATTTGTTCCATTCAATGTAAGATAAAGGGATGTGGTTTTAAGTCTACTATTACGTTTATTTTTATCTTTGGACACAAGACCATGCACTAATTGCAATATAACATATAGTTATATACATCTAATAACAATAACATATATAGTCATAGAACATGGGCTTTTATTGACTAACTCGGAGTAAAAACTTAAATGTCAGTTGTAATTTATACAACCCCGTTGACAAAATTGGGCATTGTTCTTGGTGTGGCTAGTTGTGGCTTTATTAAAAAAAATCCTTTCGAAAGTGCGTTATTTGTCTGCTTCAAACCTTAAAGTCTTTTTTTTTATTAGAATCTAAATAATTCTAACTAACCGTGTTAAATCCTCATCATAGGATAGGCATTATATTTGTCAACATTTGATAACTGGCGAACGATTGGCATTTTTGTTATACATATATTAAACGACTGCCAATGTTATAATAAACATTAAGCATGGCATAATAGAATTAGTTGTAAATTAAGCCAACAGAATTATACAGAGTCATAATTCTATTTTGCAAAAACAAATCCGTGAAACAAACATAAACCGATAAAAAAAATCAACTATAAAAAAATAGAAAACACAACGGAACAACAGACACTGAACTACAACACAAGGAAAGGCCAACATAAATGGAAACAGGCTGTAGATAATAAGTATCATAGGCCTGACTTGGTTCCATTTTAAGAAACAAATGGTTGATTGAAACTGGTTTTATGTCTATCCTAATCTCCCGCGGATATTAACATACTAAATTAGATAATATTTTTGAAACGGTTATCAGGACTTTTATCTATATCTCAAAATAACATTATAAATCAGATGTCCTTTGATTTTTTATTGATATCAATTTCTTGATTTCGTCTAGAGTCATTCTTATTGTCCTCTTTAAAATGTATACTCATATGTTTTCTTTTTTAATATCAATTATGTTTTGTTGTATAACATTATATTGAGCAACCTTTAATAGAAAATCATACAAATTGAATACGAAAATCTCACAACAATTTAATATGAATCAAACTTTGATCGGTACTGTCATTTTGATCTGAGCAGCTCTGTAAAACATGAAATTTGTAAGTTAATAAATTCATTCTTGAAATCAAATTTCATCACTTGAAAAAAAGAGGTATATATCAGTGGTCAAAATAGCCTACTGAGGAACAGTCCAACGTCACAAAACGATAAATATATCTTAAAATTGGCTGACACACTTCGTCAAAGTTCGTTTCTGTTTTGTGCCTCAAATTGAGATGCCAAATTTCGTAACGATTCAACAATATTGTAAAAGGATGGAGTTTTCGTTGTTTCCGTACAAATACATTTTATTCGTTATTTTTTATTTCTTATTTGTGTCTTCCGTACATTCTTATTGTCTGTTTTTATTAATAAATCATGAAAGTTGAAAGTTAATGCGAACAGATTTCTTTATACTTTATAATTCTCTTTAAGCTGAAAATTTACTGTATCACCAAAATGAACATAAGTATTATAAAGCAATCAAATGAAGTTTTTGTCGTTTTTTGTCAGACTAATTAGAATGATTTATATTATTTTGTAGATTCTGTCGTTAACCTTTTATTTTGATCTTTTACTTTTACACAGACAATTGAAGGATTGATTGAGTTTTGTGTGAAATAACAATATCATTGAGTTGATCATAGATGGAGTAAATAAAGGCAACAGTTGTATACCGCTGTTCGAAAGTCATAGATCGATTGAAAGAAACAAGTCCAGGTAAAAAAAAACTAAAACCGAGGAAAATACATCAACAATAAGAGAAAAATAACGAAATAACAGACAGACCAACATGACCAAAGTGCAACAAAAAAATTCAAAACAACACATGTAGAAACGAACTTTAAGACAACAATAGTCATTTACCTTACTTAGGACAGGACATTTAAAGAAACAATCGTGGGTTAAACCTGGTTTTGTGGCTATCTAAACCTCACGTTTGTATGACAATGTTGAATATAACACTTACATGACAACATTGTATGATAGGACTACAGTACAAAATGAGCCATTGTTTAGGTTTTGATCCTTTCATATACATCTGTAACTGTTATCATGGTTATGGTTCAAGTTTATGCTTTATATATCTAGGTAAATATACATTTGTAGATTCTTGATACAATGCATTTGTTATTATATTCTTGAGGTCATTATTTGTCTTTGATATTGTCCCTGGTCTATGTAAACTACTACATCAAGTAAATTACTATTGAAAAGTACTAGTATTATCGATAGTGTTTGAATACCAGATTATCAACCAGACATTGATGTTAGAATGCTTACGGAAGAAATCGTTTTGAAATTAAAAGAACAACGAAAACAAACTATAATAGATAATTGATGTAGTCTGTTTCACCTCAAAATTGAAACGTTGCCAAGCTAGATATACAGGTATGAACATTGTTGTAAACATTAAAAACGATCTGATCGAGTATTTACTTATAGTTATATATTGTGTATTTATTACTTGCAATTGATGAATAAGCCAGAATTTTTTTTTTTTTTTAATTTCCACGAATAGTAAACTGGATTAATTGCGTGTTTTATAAATGCACGTAAAGGTAAAAACGATCATCTTTAGAAAACGCCCGTTTACTACAGACTACACCGACACAGAGTTAACGCGTTTACTTGTTAACGCAAAAATTAAACTTGACAAATGAAATGGTGTTAACGTGTTTTTAGTTTGTTCTGCAAACAACTCTATCCAACACGGATTTTGGTTTCTGTGTTCATTTATATTACTTTTTGGCGGACATATTTGTCGTTATTGTACTTTGAGATATTTTAAATCATTTCAATGGTTCTTGATAAACACATGTTCATTTAACGCCATATAATAGTTCACTTATTCATTTATTACACTTGTGATCCATCATCACACGCCTCCGATTAAAATGACGCACGTTTGAATGATATATAAACTGTACATCTACAATTATTAGAAAACTGTAACGGTTTCTTATTTTAAATGACGATAAAAGAGGGACGAAAGATACCAAAGGGACAGTCAAACTCAGAAATCTAAAATAAACTGACAACGCCATGGCTAAAAATGAAAAAGATAAACAGACAAACAATAGTACACATGACACAACATAGAAAACTAAAGAATAAACCATTGCGTAGGTTAATTTGAACTATTTATTTCTCAACTAATAATATTTGAATGTCAAGATGATAAATCATTTAAACACAAATTAAAAGTCAGCAATTATTTTTCATTTGTTTCTGACATTGTATAAAAAATGAGCAATGTGTCTTTTCCCTAATAAGAATCTTGCGAACAAGGAGAGAAACAAACAAATCATTGTAAGTTGTTTACATATTAATTAACATTTGTATTTCTTTTATTTTGATAGATCTTAAGTAATGTAACAAAAGCTTCGAATATTGAACTTCTTAGTATGAAATGTTTTGTTTGCTTAGAAATTATCAAACAAAAAGTAATCATTTTGAATTTGCCGATGAGTGGTTCGTGTCAGCCCAAAAACATAATGACATAAACATCGGTTTTCGGAATTATACCATGTTTGGTGATTTTAAACCATTCAAACAAAATGTGATCACTAAAATTATTAATCTGTAGTCATTTTTTTTTAATCACAAACATAATATTTTACAATTTTACAGCATTGTATGAGCATTTTTCTAATTTAAATCTCGATAATCATACTTGAAGTAATCCTATGAGTAAAATCCCAGCATTATGATAAAAGTTCGGTCGACTTAAATTGGTTTTTTTCATGGTTTTGCAAATAGTATCTGCTGCTATACTGCTAGGGTATATTAAAATTGAATATAAATCAAACAAAAAAGGTGCATTTTTGGAAATCAACTTATAAAATTGTAGAGAAAGCACAGCAAAGTATTTCTTATAATTGCCAAGATGTTTCTTTTGATTTATTCATATGTTTCCGTTTGACATATATTTCTATTATTTTCAAACGGAAAGCAACTGTGCATAACTTTCGTGTTATCGACATGCCCATGATTCGCACAACAATCGACGTTTTACCTCTTCTCTCGCGCTCCTATAAAGTCGATGTTGGGTTGTTTTCTTAATCTATACCATAAAACAATTGGTGTCTTTCAAATAGACTTTCATCATTAACAATGAATTTAACGTGTTAAAACAACACATATTTTTTCAGGTAAAAACTTATGCATGGTAATACAGTCAATTTATAAATTATTGCGTGTATTTATTATTTATTATTTATTATTGCAATAACAAGGATATTCTTATAAGGCAGAAAACCCTAGCCATATTGGTCAAAACCTTTTGGAACATTTGGTCCTCAGTGCTCCTCAACTTTGTACTTGTTTTGGCTTTTAAACTTTTTTCATTTGAGCGTCACTGGTTAGTCTTGTGTGGACGAAACTCACGTCTGGCGTATTAAATTTTAAACCTGTGACCTTTTGTTGGCTATTATGCGTGTGTTTCTCTGTTCAATATTTTCTCCCATTTATTTCTATTGTAGTCCTGTCATGTAATGTTGTCATTTTAATGTTACATTTAACATTACCATTAAAGCAGGAGGTTTGACATGCCTCACAACCAGGTTCAACCCATCATTTTTTTCTTAAAATGTTCTGTACCAAGTCAGGAAATTGACCATTGTTATACTATAGTTCGGTTCTGTGTGTGCTACATTTTAATGTTGTGTTTCTGTTGTGTCGTAGTTCTCCTCTTATATTTAATGCGTTTCCCTCAGTTTTAGTTTGTAACTCGGATTTGTATTTTTTTTTCTCAATCGATCAATGAATTTTGAACAGCGGTATACTACTGTTGCCTTTATTTGTGTTTGCTATAGTGAGAAAAATCTTCATTTAAAACCGATCAGAAATTATTACATTTATAAAAACATACATGTATGTACAACTAAGAGAATATTATATGTTTTGAAGATATATTTAATGACCGTTAGATTTGTTACCAATATCATTTTCAATTTGTAAAAAAGGCAGATCACGGAAAAATGTGTTAGCTAGCAATGTTTCATCAGTACTTTATTAACAATTTATGTATTTAATCTGTATTGTTAATATCATAAAAAAAAAAAAAACATTTAAAAATATCTATTAAAAGCAGTCCTGTTTTAATTTTTAATCAGATCAGACAAATGTTAACTCAGATCAAGTCTGGTTCGATGGACGTTGTCTTAATCAGAGTTAACAGGAATTGTTTCGAAGTTAACTGAATATAGTAGCGGACCTGTATCAATGTGTTCTGCTGTTATAAAAGTCTTAGTTTTAGTTTCGTGTTAAGGTGGTATCCAACACCTTCACTAAAATTAATTTGTCTCGTTTAATTTTTATAAAATTTTGGCAAAGTATTTACTTTTGGCCCTTTGAAAAAAATAAAAAAAATTCAAAAAATTTGAACCAACCAATTTAACAGAAAAATCAACTGGTTATATAGCAGTTTGACAAACACTTATTTTGATCATTGAGAAGCTTAATATTCCCTTATTAACTCAGTATAATAGAAACGTTTATCTGATTTTTTCAGAGTTATCTCCCTGTAGTGTTAGGTACCACCTTAATGTTATTGGGGTCATAGAAATAGTCGTCAGACCAGTCTTAAATCCTGTCATAGATTAACTTTAACCAGTCAAATTGAAAGGTTAGGAATTCAACCATCTGTACACAGTTAAACTATTCTGTGCTATTCGTCATTTCGATGTAATGTAATTTGTTTTCATTTCAAAATCATTTGCATATAAAATGTTATAGTTTTACTCATCTTTAAAGGCTACCAGCAAGAACCAAAACAGGAAAATATTTTGACGTATAGAGACTATACTTAGGTATGTAAAAATAAACAGAAAATATCAACATGCACAAATTTAATAACACTTCTTGAAGTAAGCATCAGCTCATAACAAATAACTATTGTACGTTTTAGTATTTAGCTTAGTTATCAATTCAAAAACAACATCCCCGATACACTTTTTAAGATTATATTTGTGCTAGAAAAATAGATTCGTATGCTAGTAGATTTTTTTTAAGAAAAACAGGGTGCAAAATTATTTTACTGACGATCATTGATATTATGTAATAGGCAATAAATATGGAACGCCAAAACTATCATATAATGACAAGTGCATATCATTTAAAGGTAAATGCATATCATATAATGAAAATGGTCATAACAAGATAGTTTTGGCGTTCCATAAATAAACCTCAAAGATCTGTTTCCGTGGTGTTTTTATGGCAAGTACTGGAAATATTGCTTTCAATTGTACATAAACCATCTGCATTTGTCGTTTCTTTGTAATCAAATACATATACATGTTAATTGAGTAGATAACTACATACAGAAATATACTTAATGCGTTAAGGATGCCAACTCATTACTTTCCCTAGTAAGATTGTTCGTGTTTTTTAATCGTCCCCTGCCAATGTTTAATATTTGATTGTTGGATTCACACTACTTTATTTTTATCAACAGTTACTGTCAGTAACCCTTAATTTAAAATAGAAATGACAAATTTTCAATAAAAAGGTACATGTATTCCTTTTTCTTTTTACAACACATGTCTGCAATACATTTTGTGCAAGCTACAAAGTTAAAATAAAATAAACTCTTTATATATACCAGGATTGAACTTTTTGTGTCAGACGCGCGTTCGTCCTACTAAAGACTCATCAGAGACAATCGAATAAAAACATGTTACATAGACGAAACATACATAAGACTTCTCTAAGAGTTATTTTTAGAAATCATACTAATGCGTGGAAATGAAAAGACTCATTAATTAATAGTTTAACGGTTTTAAAAAGAATAAAACCGAAGCATTAAAAAAGTAAAAAAAAACAAAATAAAATGTTTTATTTTTAAGAAATGATACGGGTGTCTGGGAAAATATCTAGAGCAAGAAATATCGGAGAAGTTTCATCATTTTTCATGATCGGTCATCCATTAAATCTTATGTTATTTCTTGTCTTCTTTCATATTTTAGTCATGAATTTCTCGGACCAAGATTGGAGTTATAAGGAAACTTTCGATGGAGACGGCAACTTGCCTCCTGTCACATACACATTGGTAATTATAAATTTGTGTATTACTCTTTTAACGCACATTTACAAACAAAGAGGATATCTATCTGTTGATGTTCTCGACCTTATTAGATTTCAGTGAAAAATATGAAAAACAACTTGTAATCGACGTTTTTAACTAAAACATACAGTTGTTTCTTTTCAAAAAATGAAATTTTTCTATTGTTTTTTCAACATTTTATTGCATATTACTGTTACATTTTTTTCAAATTTGCTGAATAAAATGATTTTGTTATGTAAAAATTAAGATTTTTATCATACTGTTACACATTTTGGTTTAACATTGTTTTATGTCTTTGTAGTCTATTACTGGTATTTTAGCTTCGGCCTGGTGTCCTGGAAGTATACGACTACCTATACATATGCAAGAAATGCTAGATTTTCTAGATGAGGTTGCCAGCAACAGCAGTTCTGATATCATGTTTGAAGGCACATTTGATGTAAATATTGATTCTGAATATGATGAATTAGCGGCAGCAAACCGAACGTCTCCGTCACAAAGTTTTTATGAAGACATGAATGACAAATATTGCCTTTCGATGTTTCCTACTTATTACCATACCATCGTTTACATAGGAATGTGTTTTCTATTCAGTATTCTTATCTTTATTTGGAACATCTTGGTTTTAATTCTACCTTATATTTCAAAAGCATTGAGGTCGCCAATATTCACTACACTTTTAAGTTTTTCTGTCGTATCGTTGTTTCATGGTTTCGACATGTTATTCTACAGTTTGTCGAAATGTTCGCTCTTATTTAGTTTCAGAATAAATTCAGCATTCGTGTGTATGTTATTTAGCTGTGGAAGAGGATTTATTGCAAATATTAGGAGCTTACATCTAAATTTGTTGGCTTGTCAACGTATTTATGTATTTATATTTCCTTTGAAGGCACGTGTGCATCACACAAAGACAAATGTTCGTCGGTGTATTTTCTGTATTTACATTGCATGCGTTTTGATTGAAATAATAATGGGGGTTGAAGGTGTCCGTGACTGCGCTGTTAGTAGATTTAATCATGATTGGTATACTACATTGAAAACACATGCGGATTTCATTGTTATTAATTTTATTGTAGTTTTTCTATTATCAGCAGCTATGGTATCCGGGATAGTTCAGAAGTATGCAGCATCAAGACTTACAAAGTCTGCGTCACAAAAATCTCAATCGCGTATAGCCTCGATAGTTATCATTCTGTATTTCACTTTGTATTGTCCACTTCAAATTGTAGTCATTGTTCTTCAGTTTACGTGCGTTGATCAAAATTTTTTGGGACCAATTTTGTTTACTATTTCTATGGCACATTTTGCTTTCAGTGCGTTCAATCCAATTATGTTGTGTCTAAGAGTACCAGAAGCGAAAAGAGCTCTGAAAGACAGATTGTGTAGATGCATCAACAAGTAGACTAATAATCAGATTTAGATTGAAAGTTTTGGGTAGGGTTCTTGTTGCATAGTAGCTTGTCTGTTTATCTATTTTTTCTTTTAAGCCAACACCTTCGTACAAGCTGCCCAGCGTATAGGCACATTCGAAAATCTAACTTTCAACAGATAAAAGAATATGTTGTTAGTAAAATGTAAAGTAAAGTATGGACAATCACTAATTGCGTGGCATGAGGGGGTAAATCTCTATGTATGTTCAAGTCAGTCTCGTATCTTAAATCGTAAAAGTGTTATTCCATATGAACATTATTAAACCAATTAAAATAATACATCTGTTAAGAACACTTATCTTGATAATTATGATTCCCAAGCAGTAAACGAACATGATAATTATATTATTTCTTGACAATTTAAACTAACGTTAAGCCTATTTAGATAAAACTACTAAACATCAAAGTTAGTCATGCTTTGCATTTAAAACACTCACTTTTATAATTATGATTCTCAAGCCTAACGAACGTGTAATTTCTGTCTCTTGCCATTTTAAAAGTACATTACTTTTAAAGTCCCTATATTAATGCTTATATATAAACTCACGACTTGTTGTATATACACTGGATATAATGGTGGAGGATACTGTTCATTCATATTTTGTACAGGATTTATTGTGGTTTTATGTACAGATAATGTTATAATGTATCGGTCTCATCCGAGGGCTCCTAAACAGGAGGGAATTATGAAAGAAGAACAAGAACAGGCTCCTGACTTGGTACAGACACATACATACAGAATGCAAAAATATGTTTATTTATACTGCAGACTATTAAACTTATACAAAAAGGTTCATATATGTATATATGTCTTACTTTCATAAATTTGTATATAGGTTTTAAGTTAGAGACTATGGTAATAGGCAATTGTCAAAATAAACTTGTTTTTCATATTTGGAGCAGAAGACATGCGAATACAGCAGCAATGTATTTTATTTCTAAGTTATTATGTATGAATACATAAAGCAATGATACTAGACTGACTATTGGATGATCTCTCTTGTGGGTTCAAAGCATTGCATGCAAAATAACTATCATTCTCAGGTTCAGTAACACGAATCTGTAATCGAACATTGATTATACAGTAACTTATAACTGTAACTGTTTATGTTATGTTTGTAATACTGTATATATATATATATGTATGTTAATGTCAGTAAACATTTTTAAAATGTCAGTTTACATTTGTTAATTGTTACATTTTTATTGTATGATATTTATTAAAATAATACAATAAACAGACTTACTTCTTTCAACAATATCTGTATAAGCATTTTTAAAAACATATGTATGGCCGTTTGATAAATCTGGATGCTAATTTATTTGTTGCAACTCATATACAGTCTTATACTCTTAAGGGGGTGTGATAAGATGATTAAAGCTCTACATTTCTTCTTGACAACATGTGTTGTCGTTTCGGCAATAAAGTTTTTCGACAGATTCTAGGTATTCCTATGGGTACCAATTGTGCATCATTAATAGCAGACTTGTTCATTTTCTGTTATGAATCTGAATTTATTGACAAACTCAATAAATAACATCTAAATACCTTTTGATTGATAAATTCAACAACACCTACTGCTTTATTGATGATTTTTTCGTGTTATAATCAAGGATTATACTGCTGCAATTTAACCAAATGAAATTAATCATAAACGTAATACAAACAGCTATAATTGTTCTTTCCTGTATTTAGGTATTGTCGCTACCTGACCCCAATCCCTTCCTTCTTTCCACGATTGTGACCTACCAAAAAAGACTTTTCCATGTTTTCACCAGGTTTAAGCTTACCTAAGCAAAACACGAAGGATGCCACTAGTGCAAGAGGAGCTGTCTACCTTTCCGGAGCACCTTAGATCGCCCCCTGTATTTCAAAGAATTCATATTTTAAATCGTCAGTTTTGTATGTTGGTTTTTGTTAACTGTTGTTTGTCTTTTTGTCGTTTTTGTTTTTTTGTTTTTTTGCCTTATCATTGTCATTTTCTTTTCGATTGGTGAGTTTGAATTTCTGATTATCATCTTTTATCTCTCATTTTAGATGGATATGCCAATTCTATTAAAGTATTAGGTTATCATCTTTTAACAAAACAGTTATCAAAGAGTTATGAACGGTACACATCTTACAATCAACCATTCATCAATTGCAACTTCTTCTTGAAGCAAAGTTCAGATGTTTCCGTTCAAAATATGGAAATATTCTTTATAAAGCAAAAAAAATGTCAGCATTCACCTCAGAGGCTAACAAAACCTTTAAATAGACTTATTAAGAAGGGATATAGTTACGATACTGTTCTCAGTTCACTAAAGATTGCATATTTTGGCGTAAATATTGATTCACTTATAGGGTCTTTGCATCGGAACTAAACACATTTATTATTAATAAACCAGTTATTGGCATGACACGGGTTATGTTCTTCTCATATATGTTATGATGGTATGATACTAAACCCCTCACGGGGAGGATTGTGCCTGATATTCATATGATGAAGACATAATTTTTCCATCAGTTTGATTGAAGTCCGGAGCTGGCATGTCAGTTAACTGCTAGTTATCTGATGTTATTTATGTATTATTGTCGTTTTGTTTATTTTCTTTGGTTACATCTTCTGAAACCAGACTCAGACTTCTCTTGAACTGAATTTTAATGTGTGTATTGTTATGCGTTTACTTTTCTGCATTGGCTAGAGGTATAGGGGAGGGTTGAGATCTCACAAACATGTTTAACCCCGCCGCATTTTTGCGCCTGTCAGGATCCTCTGGCCTTTGTTAGTCTTGTATTATTTTAACTTTTAGTTTCTAGTGTACAATTTTGAGTTTAGTACGGTGTTCATAATCACTGAACCAGTATACATTTGTTTAGGGGCCAGTTGAAGGACGCCTCCGGGTGCGAGAATTTCTCGTTGCATTGACGACCTGTTGGTGACCTTCTGCTGTTGTCTGCTCTATGGTCGGGATTTTTGTCTCTTTGGCACATTCCCCATTTCCATTCTCAATTTTATACATATTAGGAAAAACCTGGGTTGTTCCCTATATTATATGCATCATATAAGACAAGATCTATGAGTAGCTTCAACACTGTAAGTGCCGAGTGACAATGTGACGAACAATCGGATCGGGAGTATTTAATAAAAAGAAATAAAGTGTCTTCCAGACTTATAGTTCTTTTGTGCTGTACGTATGATTGACTATACGGATATGTGAAGCGAGGTCTGATTGTTTTTACTGGATGAGTAATTCCACGTCTCATTGGCTATAAAGAATTTTTAATGCCAGGACTGATTGGTTGTATATAATGAGTAATGTCAGGTCTGATTGTTTATGAAGTCTTCGTAATGTCAGATCTGGTTGATTATGAAGGTTTGGCAATGCCAGGTCTGTCTTGTTATCGAAGATGTGCTAATAAATAGCCATCATGATATGAGATATTGAATCTGAAATTATAGTGATTTGGAACTAAAACTACTGTCATTTGAGGGACATTGGTGCGATATTTATTATAGCTTCATTAGAAATGCATATGAGTCATTATCCGAACAGATGTCTCCAATTGCTAACATGACACTGTTGTAATGACAAATAAAATAGAGGCGGAGGATTCTAAGGGGATATTGAAAACTCATAAAATGTTATTGTCATTTCAATACACCAAATACGAATTTCACACATCTAGCCAATGCAATTCAAAATCATCTTTTTTTAGAGTATACATACGCAATTCTCTTACAGAACTATTCTACAAAAATGTTTATTTTCAAAATATTTTTAATTTGTCTTTCATAGACATATTCATGTGGCCAAATGTTTCCCCTGTGCAGAAAAAACGCACCTCTTCTTCTAATTACTCTAATGTTTGCCGATCCATCTACAGCATATGTCCTTCAAAGCCCTTTAGGATCTTTGAATTCCAAGACACATAATAATTGGAATGATCGCATGAACAATGAATTATGTCTTAGATATAGTACAAGAAATTGGTTCTACATACTTCCGTAGAACAAGACTCACAACTTTAAGTAGACAGTAAAAACTGAAATATAAAACTAAAACTGAAATATAAAACTAAAACTGAAATATAAAACTAAAACTGAAATATAAAACTAAAACTAAAACTATTGACGCGATGCGAGATTGTGATCTTTGTAATGCAGATAATTAACTCTTGACGACAAATAGCTTTGAACTATTCCTGAAAATATACCTGCCGATAACAAAGCACCTACAATAAGGTTAAAAACGAGTCAACACCTTGGTTTAACGATATTATAGAAAAAATTAAAAGTGTGGTAAATATTGGTGACCTAAATGCAACGAAATGGAAAAAGGACTTAAACCGAGATGTTACCAACAAATATAAGCATACATAGGGAATGAGACATTCCTATAGCTATGTAAGCGTTTAGATGGTTTCCACTTTAAACTTGGAAACATCGATTTGCAATACTTGTTATTCATGTTTAGATAAGTAGTATACTTATGCTCGGTTCGGTTTGCTATAAAGTCATTATTTTCAGAACCTTCTATAAATAGTTATCAAAGGTACCAGGATTATAATTCAGTACGCCAGACGCGCTTTTCGTCTACATAAGACTCATCAGTGACGCTCATATCAAAATATCTATCAAGCCAAACAAGTACGAAGTTGAAGAGCATTGAGGATTCAAAATTCCAAAAAGTTGTGCCAAATACGGCTAAGGTACTCTATTCCTGGGATAAGTAAATCCTAAAACCATAGTGCATTACAAAATTACCTTCAACTATCATTTCACCAGAACAGACAAAATCTAACAGTTCAAGAAGCTTCAAAGGTATTCGTTCAATAAGAAGTTGGCAACAAAAAATGTTCGTTATATGCAATCATTATGAACAGAACAGATGTATCAAAATTAGGAGTTGTTTTTTCTTTTCTTTTTTTTTGCACGTTTTAACGTCTTCGTGAATATAAATGATATATCGATTGAAATAAACATAAGTTCTAAAAAGATTGTTAACTTCGACACACGATTATCAAACCTTCATTTTTTGCATTCACAACACGATCAGGCGACCATATTTTTGTATATACCCTATGCAATGGGAAGATATGAAATAACTTCGTCTGTCACAAGAAGATAAATCAAAACTGTACTAGCTAGATTCAAAGAAGAATATTTAATATGTAATGCGTAATAAAATCTTATAACGAAAATCTGACACAAGATGTTCAAATAGCAAGTGAAAACAGACAATACAAAATTGATATTTAGTCTACCTTTTAACCGGTTTGAGATGAACAACTAAGGGTCAGCAAAGACAGAATCTAGCAAAGGGGCAATTAAAATAAAATAGACACATTAGTGCTAACCCAAAAAACTGGTGGTTATCTTAAAAGCTCCCAACCTGCTTTATAAGTAGTATTCATTGTGTTAAACATGGCATATAAAAGCTGCTAAGTCGCATTATATATAATAAGTTGGTTGATACACCGGAGTAAAAGACGACGTGTGTTACTACACATGCTACAACAATTGGAATAATTCTAGGTCATCTGTGACACAGACATTGGTGATAAAATTTCTAAGGTGCATGCATGTTTCTCTAATCTGTTTAATCTTTTCACATTTACCAACCGATTGTAAAAAAATTTACTCCTCACTAGTGAAATATCTGTCCTCGGCAAATGATAAGTCGAAATTTAGTTATGATGTAAAATTGTGCTGGTTTCTTCTGAATTTCCTGTTGTGAAGTAATGAAAAGCGACTAATCCTTATGACGTCACATATCATCACAGAATCAGATTACACCACTATAACTCGTGTATTTCGATATATCTCCAATATCAACAGTTTGAATTTTAATTATTTAAATGCTCGGCAAGTTTCGCACTTTAAATGTTACATTTAAACTGTCTAGAGTAGAGAAATATTTTAAAAAGTAAAATCACAAAAATACTAAACTCCGATGAAAATTCAAAACGGAAATTCCCTAATCAAATGGAAAAATCAAAAGCTCTAACACATCAAACGAATGGATAACAACTGTCATATGCCTGACTTTGTACAGGCATTTTCTTTTGTTGTAGTGGTGGAATCTATATTTCTCTAACTTAACGACTTTGAACATATCACTAGCATGAATAATAAACCATTGCTGATTTGAAAAGGTAATTTTGTTCTGAAATTGTAGTTTTGATCTGAAACGCTAATTATGATCTAAAACTGTACCTTTGTTCGCATAACATCTGGAATATTGCGCCACCTTGCATACTTGTAAGCATCATATTCGTTGGTACTAGACGTATATTTGCTTTCTATGTATGCTAAAGGTTTCATACACGCCTAATTACATTTAATATATGATACTGACTTGACCTTCTCTTTTACTTTATTAAGGGAAATGTAAATGGTTGTTACAAAAACACGTGTTTAGGTAATTCAATAAATGTTTCAACAATTCATTTATTGAATGTGTAATCTACCATCACACATCCCCTTTTAAAAGAAACGCGCACTTGAATGATATCAACACTATCAATTTACAAAGTTTACAATTGATTTCCTAACGTATAAATATTTTATGATTGACATTGTAAAATGTCCAGCTACCTACAACGATTTCTTGCTTTAATTGAATATAACCATTTGGTAACTTAAATGAAACAAGGAAAGCTATTTAGTGAATGTATTTCTCAACCAATCATTTGAACATGTCAGAAGAAAAATCATTAAGAACACAAATAAAAGTCACTTATTATTTTTTATTGATTCTAACATTATATTTAAGAATGAACACTGCGTCGTTTTCTTATTCGAGATCGTTTCGCACAAGGAGAAGTAATATTGCTGTAAGTTTTTCATATATCATATTTATTAATTAAGAAGATGTATAGTAATGTAAAATTTGATTCGAATATTGAGCTACTTGATCGGAAATGTTATGTTTGCTTAATTGCATTTAACAATTGAGTTATCATTCCAAATTTGTGGACGAGAGATCTGAATCTGCACAAATAATTCTTTATATTGAGAAAAAAAATAATTAAAGACATATACATCATTTGTACATCGGTGTTTGAAATTATATCGTGTAAACAAAATATATGGCTTTCGAAAATAGTTGATCGCTTAACATAATTAATCGCTAGTAGGTATAGCAAATTACGTAAAAGTGATACATTATTAGTGAGGGTTGTGATAATTGATATCTCCACAGTTATATTTGGGGCATAAAATATCTAAAAACCAAAACATAATAGAAATGTTTCAGGTCAAATTACACAGTCTATTATGATTTTTGTCATCAATTGTTGTCAACTATTGCATACAGCCACGGTATATTAAACTTGAACTGTAAAATGAAAAAAAAAAGATTTACTTCTGTTTTTTTTTATTTTCTGAAATATTAATTTTGATTTCATTACAAAAAATGTTTGAATTCGTAAAGATAACACAGTAAAATATGTTTTACAAAGGCATATATTTTTGTTTCATTTTGATATGTTGTTGATACATACGTTTTCATTTGATTGATATAAAAGAATCATACGGTAAACAACTTTGTATAACTAAAATGGTATCTCCTTGCTAGTATAAAACGTAAAAGTAATGACATTTTACGTCTTACAACGCGATGATATATAGCTTTTATCGACTTTTCGTGGGTTTTTTCCATCTTTAAATGTACCATCATTTGAATAAAGTATACCGTAAAATAGTCTGTGCCGTTATTTTTCTTATTTTACATCATTAAAACTGAAATTGATATTTTAACAAACTGTCACCTCGACGTGAAGAGCAGAATTTTCGCGAGAAAGCCACGTTTATTTGTCTGCAATTTGTTCTTTAGTTGTTTATGTATTCCTGTTTGTTCCCTTGTCATACAGTGGCGTATTCATTGTTAAATTTTAAAATTCCACCAGATTTTCAAAGAGTATTCAATCAGGAAAATCAAACAAGATTTTATTTTAACAAATTGTATGATCGTGTGTATAATTTCAATCTGATTTAAACATGTCAAATACCGGTCATGTGTGAAGGCATTGTTTAAAACGAACTGAAAACGCGCCGTTTTACTTTCTGTTCTAGTTATCATTTAATCAGTCCATGAAATTTCAGCCTTTACATTTTGAAGGTGATTATGTATCCAACAACACCAGAGAACCCCGAAAGGTTTTCAAAACAGCAAATTCGATGGAGCGTTTTCAAATCATTGAAAGCAAATCTAGGACGCAGGATCTGTTTTTTTTTATCAGATTGGTATGATTTTATGTGTCTATTCAATGTGTAGGTCGTAGATGTTATATAATTTTATGTTAAGTGCATTCCTATATTACATATCTATATATAGTTTTATTCACCTTTTCATTTTTGAAGTCCATCAATCAGAACAAAATCAGAACAAAGTCAGGAAACCAATTTGAAGCATTCGTGTGAACACAAACCATAGGTAGGTATGCATCATGAACAGGATCACACAACACACATAAGCTGATGGAAAATCTCTCAACACAAGCATGCAACATATGTTTATTTCAAATAACTGATTGTATCATGGTAATGAGTTCAATAATATTGTTTCCGAGACTCCTTTCATATAATATGTGTTTCGTGCTAAAAATAGTAACGTGTGTTCCAAGTAGAACATTGCGTTGTATGAATAAGAAGATGCAATAGCAAAACATTTTGCGTACTAATGTATAATTACAGTCTACCTGGGGTGTTTCTTAGTTATCAAATGCATGCAACCGGTGTTTTGACTTCATAAATTAGAACTAAGTTACTGTGTGGTTTTCATCTATATTATTGAAAATAGAATAAAGGATACAACAGATAAGGTTGTGCGTAATTATACCATGGCATACACATAACAATTTTGGTAGTATTGTAAGTGATCATTCATTGGTTTCCTAAGTAATTTTGTCTAGGTTTGTGTTTCTTTTGGGTTTTTTTTATACATCTGTTACATTTGTATCTGCGATTTGTGGAACCAAATTAATTTCCATTGATAAAAAAATGTTAACGTGAATGGCATACACATAAGTTACCAATCTTATAAACGATCTGCACTATGAAAGTCTATTCGGTCTTTATTGAGTAACTTCACCTGCATATGGAATATACATTTCCCAACTAATTAGGTATTCAAGAGCTTGCAGCTCCTATTCAGACTTTGTAAAACGTCACCAGTGTCTGAGCAGAAAGTTGATGAACCAGGGGTATGTCAAAGAACGTCTCGTCCTTTTTCTAACAAAGTTCATCGGAAGATACCCAGAACTTGTTGATAAATATTCCGTATCAACTTCACAAATAATACAAGATGGTCTTGAAGTATAGATTTTGCGTACTGACGTTGGTTATCATCTTAATAACGTGTAATAGTATTATTTTATTTGTCTTTATTAATAGTACTTGTACTGTTAAGTCAGTTTTTTGAGATATTCTTTTGAAGTGACTCTGTGGTCATGTAAAACATCATACTTTGATCATTTTGTCTATTTGACTTGGAGGTTTCACAATTGTATGACATTATTTTTGATCTTTCAATTTTAATATGACTATATACTAAACTATATCTATTTTCTTGTTAAATTATATACTTTTCTAATGCACAAATCAGTCTTAATTTATGTATAATTGCACTTCAATTATTCCATTATTCCTATGCATATTTATTATAATGATTTGGCCTTGTATGTATGTTTCTTTTTTTATCTACTAGTAAATCACATCCGAAATGAATGACAGACGGACATATATACAAAACTTAATGAATAATTGAAATAAAGATGTTTGCGTTATAACGCAAAGGTTTGCGTTATAACGCTAAAGGTTTGCGTTGTAACGCAAAGGTTTGCGTTATATCGCAAAGGTTTGCGTTATAACGCAAAAATAGGAAGAAAAAAAAAAAAAAAAAATGTGTGGCGCTCATACGCTTCCGTAAAAAAGAACTTTGAATTACGTGCGAAAAAATTTTAAAAAGATTTTTTTGAAAGTAAAAAAAAGTTGCATACGGTTTTAAAGAAAACATATATCTGTGTGTTTTTAAGATAGCAAACATGTGTCTGTGTAAACAAATACCTTTGCATTGATTAGGGAAACCAGGAACTTTTTAAACATATTTAATTATTGACCATCCGTCAATTTTTTTATAATTTCCTGTCTTCTTTATATTTCAGTAATGAATTTAACGAATCAAGATTGGAATTATCGGGAAATGTATGATGGAGAAACCGTGTTTGGTCCTGCTTCATTTACTTGGGTATATATGTACTGTATATTTTCGTGTATTACATACATACATACATACATACATACATACATACATACATACATACATACATACATACAAACATACATACATACATACATACATACATACATACATACATACATACATACATACATACATACATACATACATGCATGCATGCATGCATGCATGCATACATACATACATACATACATACATACATACATACATACATACATACATACATACATACATACATACATACATACATACATTCATACATACATACATACATACATACATACATACATACATACATACATACATACATACATACATACATACATACATACATACATACATACATACATACACATACATACATTCCCTTTCATGTTTCTTATATGGAATTGGAAATGGAAACGGGGAATGGGTCAAAGAGACAATAACCCGACCAAAGAGCAGAAAACAGCCCAAAGCCACAAAATGGTCATCAACACAGGAATAAAATCCCGCAAGTGGAGGTGGGCTTCAACTGAATCCTTATCACAAATGTGTACTCGTTCAGCGAAAATTGACGTCACATTTAATTAGAAACATATAATGAACTAAAATTGAAAATAAACACACAACAATATCAATAGCCTTCTCACTTATGACTTGGGACAGGCGGAAAACTGCATCGGGGTATAACATGCTATGTATTTTTTCTTTGATAGACCTTTTTTAATTGTTGAACATTTAGCATGTTAAATAATGTCGGCTGGTTTTTTTTTTTAAATTGAAGGTTGTATAAAAAGTAAAATCACAAAAATACTGAACACCGAGGAAAATTTAAAACGAAAAGTCCCTAATCTAATGGCAAATCAAATGCTCAAACACATCAAACGAATGGATAACAACTGTTATATTCCTGACTCGGTACAGCATTTTCGTATGTAGAAAATGGTGGATTAAACCTGGTTTTTATGGCTGACTAAACATTTCACTTGTATGACAGTCGCATCAAATTCCATGATATTGACAACGATGTGTATGTGAACAAAACAAAAAGACATAATAGGCAAAAAATGTCAAAAATAGGGGTACAACAGTCAAAATTGTGTTATATTCCTAATAAATATAAAAACAAACAAATATGTAGGAAATAGTTATGCAATTTGATGTCTGACGGCTTTTTCTTAAATAAGCAATCATTCATCATCTTGTTAGTTTTATAGTAAGAAAGAAACCAAATGCAAGTATACAAATGTCTGACACGTCACAGTTGTTGGACATTGATTTCAAGTAAAAAATACAAGAACATGTTTTTAATATTTGAAACAATTGAAACTTTTGTTTTACAAAAATAACAAAAATGATATCTTATTAGAAACCGATCTGATTCATATGTAATTGTTACCTTACGACGTTAGAAAAAGAAAAATTAATATTATTATGAGAATCAATTCTGCTTCCAGTGTCACAGAAAAGGTCCTCAAAAATTATAGAAAACAATTACATTATCATTTCACGCTAAATAACTGATGTCTTATAACTCAACTATTCAGATATTAATATGTTATAGAACTTGAAATGAAATATACCACGGATACAGCCATTTCTGTGTCATATCCGGGCTTACATCTATATATACTTACGATGATAATCGGTTGAGAACAATGCTTAACCACAAACGGTTTGATTTCGGCATTTCAATTTCTGTGAAGTTGCAATCTAGTAACGCCTCCACATGGAGTATACAAGTTGGAGGAATATTTCAATCCTCTTGATATCAAACAATCGCATATGATATATACACCAGGATATTATTAGTTTCATAATGTGCTAGTGACCTAATACGATATATATAGGGTGAGAGCGCGAAAGCTCGAATCCCCAGATGGAATTTCCTGACCCCATATACATCGTATTAGGTCACTAGCACACTATGTCACGAATTTATCATACCAACTATCTCAATATGTGGTTTTCAGACCAATGACCTATCAAAGTGATCAATAAAGTCTTCAATACCGTTAGCATTAATAACGTTCTTCCATTGGTCTATACAAAAACAAATGCCAACAATAACAACTTGTTAGCTCTAAATGTGTTTTATAAGTTTCTTTTATTTTTTCATCATTAATTTTTTCGTCTGTTGAAACCTTAAATATTTTTCCACAACACCGTGTTATTTTAATAAAGGAACGTAACACTACTAATAACCATGTATTGAAATAAGCCCCTTCTACTAGCTCAATCTAACCTAATATGGAATATATACTGTCTCCACGTGGTTGTTTTTAACCAATCATATTCCTACAAATGCATAGGAAGTAAGATAAAACGTGTTATTCTCTCTGTTAATGTGTATGCAATCATATTGATGATTGGTCACTTGTGCATGTTATGAATCCAACAAATAAAGATTAGAAATTCGCATGCTAACGTTCACCATCTCTATATAGTTTAATTCAACAGATATATGATATACATGAAGAAAATGTGCATAAACACTAACCCTGAACATGACATCGATTGTCTTTCACTAATGATCGATTATAGCGAACATTCGTGGTACGAACTTCTTGATTTACTCTTACATTCAGTAGTATATGGATAGTAAGGAAATTAAACATAACAATGCAGATATTACGGTTATGCAAGAAATAGTTTTTTCATATTTAAAACCACATAATGATAAAGATTTGTACCGTTTTTCACTTCTAACTACAATGATAATAATAATAATAATAATAATAATAATAATAAATATATTATTAATAATAATAATAATAATAATAATAAATATATTATTAATAATAATAATAATAATAATAATAATAATAATAATAATAATAATAATAATAATAATAATAATAATAACAATAATAATAATAATAATAATAATAATAATAATAATAATAATAATAATAATAATAATAATAATAATAATTATAATAATAATAATAATAATCATGATAATAATAGTAATATTAATAAAACTAATAACAATAATCACTGAACAGAGCAGCATTTTTCTTGAACTTTTGTTCAATTTGTACCAAGTTATTTTTATCGTTACCTTAGTACTTATTGTGATTTACAATTCTCTTTTACTATTTTTCCGTCAATTTCTGGCGTTTTAGAATCTGCATGGTGTTTTGAAAAATTACGAATACCTATCAAGCTTCATGAAGTGTTAGATAATGGGGAATCTTCCCTTTCTGGAAACGGCAGTAAAGATATGTCAGTTGGAGGCTGGTTTGATGTTAGCTATGGTTCCGAATATGAATCTCAATATGATGACTTTATGGCAAACCGAACAGCTCTGAATTATACTACTTATTTAAACATGAATTACAAGTATTGCCAGTCAATGTTTCCAAATGTATACCATGTAAATGCTTACATAGGAATATCCATTGCATTATTTATGCTTATGTTTGTTGGTAACCTCTTGGTTTTAGTCCTTCCTTCAATTTCGAAAGCATTTAGGTCACCAATATTTACCACTCTTTTAAGTTTTTCTGTCATATCGTTGATTCATGGTGCTGACCTGTTAATTTACAGCTTAGCCCAATGTTACCTGGTGTTTAATTTCAGGTTAAATTCAGCATTCGAATGTATGCTATTTAGCTGTGGTAGGGTATTTATTGCAAATGTTAGGAGTTTACATCTATGTCTTT
The DNA here is from genome assembly GCF_965363235.1 of Mytilus galloprovincialis. Taxonomy (NCBI): domain Eukaryota; kingdom Metazoa; phylum Mollusca; class Bivalvia; order Mytilida; family Mytilidae; genus Mytilus; species Mytilus galloprovincialis. Next base: position 69,194,532 of record NC_134844.1, read on the forward strand.
TAGCTTTTCAGCGTATTTATTTGTCTTTGTTTCCCCTCAAAGCATATGTACACCACACAAGGACAAATGTTTGTCGCTGTATTTTTTGTATTTATATGTTGTGGATGTTAATTGAACTACTTATGGGCGTTACAGGTTTGCGAACTTGCGTAGTGGATAGATCTAATCTTGATTTGTTAACTATTGTCAAAACACATGCGGATTTCATTGTTCTTAACCTTATGGTAGTTTTGTTATTATTAGCAGGTATGTTATCCGGGATAGCTTACAAATATACATCATCTACACTAACTCAATCTGCATCACAAAGATCTCAATCTCGCATCGCCTCAATAGTTATAGCTTTGTATGTAAGTTTTTACTGTCCCCTTAAGATTGTCGGTCTTTTTCTACACTTCTCGTGTGAAGATCCGCAGTATGTAGTGTCTTTGGCACAATTCCTTTTTAATGCGCTTAATCCAATTATTTTGTGTCTTAGGGTCCCAGAAGCAAAAAAGGCTTTTAGTGACAGATGCTGCATATTCATAAGCAAACAACAAAATCATCAGAAGTAGATGAGCGGGTTTTTTTTCTGTATATGAAAACTAATTGGTTACATAAATGTGTTCACAAGTGAAAGTCAATATGATAACACACATTTGTATGTATTACCATTGTGGAGAATAGTTCTGTAAGGAAACAAATGGGTTTGTATACTCCCACATCTGTATTCTAAAAGAAGTCATTTTAAATTATATTATTATATTATTTGTGATGTTTACTTTAAAATAGTCAAACAATGATTACTCTCTTTGGTTAGAGGTGTTGAAATCGTATTTTGAGATTTTCCATACTGAAATTTGACTGTTCTATTTGTAACTTCCGCCACTATTTTGTCGTCAACTGGTTATGTTACAACAATTAACGATTAACTGTCCAAAATCTACATCATTGGAACTTTCAAATTATGTCAGGGCGCACACACAACAGAAGTTTTGGTTCCAGATAACTTTGAATGTTAGATTTGATATGTCTTACCGGAATCACCTTTTATTGTTACATCCTGCTTAGCAATCAGAGCTTACATTACACAATCTTTTTAAGTCATCACGCATACTGTGCAAGAAATTAGATCTGCATTTGCATATCTGTATATTTATCAGATTTGATATAATAAGCCTTCATAACCAATCAAAACTGACATAACACATCATGTGCAACTAATTACATCTTCTTCTGCATATCCTGTTTAGCCAATCAGACGTCCAGCAGCAGTCATAAGATTTGTGTGATTATAGAGAAAGTTAGACCTTCGTTGTTGTTTCAAAAAATCAAAACATATTGTTCGTTGTTGTTTATTTAGACACCGACACCTGCCCTTACTAATCAGACTAATAATGTATGAAAAGGTATACCGTAATATACATTTTTCAAACTGTATATGCATCTTGTTTTACATTTGCAAAGAAAGTAATTTTCGTTATCGCAAAGGGAACTAATTATTTATAAATGTATTTGTCTTGGATGTTGTAAGGTTACCCTAAGGTTGCACATAATTGTCCGAGTGTCGTAAAACAATATTTAACGAAATGTGGGTTTTTTTTGTAAACGATAGGCCTTTTGCAAAATATATTTTATTCATACTGCAGACTATTAAACTTACACAAAAAGGTTCATATATGTATAAGTGTCTTACTTTTATACATTTATATATAGGTTTTAAGTTAGAGACTATGTTAATATTCAATTGTCAGCACGAATGTTTCGTTCATTATTTTGAGAAGACATGCGAATACAGCAGTAATGTTTTTTTTATTTATTCGTTATTATGTATGAATACATAAATCAATTATAATAGAATGACTATCGGGTTATTTCCCTTTTGGTTTCAAAGCATTGCATGTAATACAACTATCGTGTTTTGACGTTCTCAGGTTTAATAACGCCTAGCAGAAATAGAACATGAATAATACAGTAACTTATAATAATAACATAATTTGTATGTAATGTGTAGTAGGATCTGCTTACTCTTCCGGAGCATCTGAGATCACCCCTAGTTTTTGGTGGGGTTCGTGTTGTTTATTCTTTTGTTTTCTATGTTGTGTCATGTGTACTATTGCTTGTCTGTTTGTCTTTTTCATTTTTAGCCATGGCGTTGTCAGTTTATTTTAGATTTATGAGTTTGACTGTCCCTTTGTTATCTTTCGTCCCTCTTTTGTATATATGTATTTTTTATAGCTTGCTGTTCGGTGTGAGCCAAAGGTCCATGGCGAAGGTCGTACCTTGATCTATACTGATTTATTTTTATATATTGTTACTTGAATGGAGAGTGTTCTCATTGGAACTCATACCATATCTTCTTGTATCTATGTTAATGTAAATAAACATTTTATTAATGTCAGTTTGCAATTGTTAATTTTTACATTAATTTTGTGTTGTATGAAATCTATGAAAATAATACAATAAACAGGCTTACGTCTTTCAACAATGTCTATAAGAATTTTTTTATACAGATATACAAAATCTTGATGCAAATTTAATTTTTTCAACTCATATACATAACAAAAAATTTGATTGAAATAGGGCTTATGTCAAAAAGACAACAAGCAAACCAACAAGCAGACAACAGCTGACGGCCACCAATGGATTCTGAACGCAGCACTAGTTAAGTGAAAAAGGACGTCACACTAAACTTGAAAAAATAAAAATAGAAAAAACATACAAGGCTATATCAAAGGCCTGACCTGGGACTTGGGACAGGTGCAACATGTGGTGCGGGGTTGAAGGGTACTGTCCTTTTTTTCGTTGATGCGAAAGACTGATATGGAAGATATGCTGACTTGAGGTACTACATTTTCTCCTTGACGACATAGTTTAGTATAGTTATTTCAGCAATAAAGTTTATCGAAATATTGTAGTTATTCCTACGAATACTAAATGGGCTTCTGTAATAGCAAACCTGTTCATTTTCTGTTATGAACCACAGTTTATGAGCAAACTATTAAGAAACGTCTTAATACCTTTTACCAGTAATTGAAAAGTCAACAAAACATACCGTTAACTTAATTTTTTTTTCGTGTAATAATCAAGGATTATCCTGCTGCAGTTTAACCAAATTAATTTACTTTAAATAAACGTCATACAAACAGCTTACACTGCTTTGTCTGTATTTAGATATTGTCGTTACCTCAACCTCTTTCTTCTTTCCACGAGTGTGACCTACCAAATAGAAATTTCTATGTTTTCATCAGTTTACAATTTCCTAATCAACACATCAGGTGCCACTAGTGCAAGATAAGCTGTCGACCTTTCCGAAGAACCTTCCTGTATTCTAAGGGGTTCAACCGTCAGTTTTGGATGTTGGAATTTGTTTGTTTTATGTGGTTTGTCTTTTGGTCGTGTTTATGTTTACACTAGCATTTTCATTATCTTTTAAGTTTAAATTTCCGATTGTCATCTCTCATCTCTCATTTGTGTAGGATAGTTCAGTACTTTTAAACTAAAAAAAGTATTAACATAACATTTATTAAAAATTAATGGATGTAAGGCATTCAACAATCAACCACGCATCGATTGCGACTTTTTCTTGAAGCAAACTTTAGATGTGCTCGTTCAAAGATGTAATCATTTGGATCAATTTGGTGCAGTTTAGAGGTTTTTATTCCAGAATAATTTATTTAATTCTGTTCATATCACGAATTGTCCATGGTTTAGTCTATGTTCTGTAGAATTGGTTAAAATATAATAGTTCTTCCAAGACCACATGTAAATTCATTTAGTTCAATAAATATTTATAAACAATCTTTTTACAAAAAAAAAGTTATAACTGCGTATTTCCTTGTTCATAAAATGCACATTCTAGTAGTATTCAATTTAAAGACTTATCTACACATGATACCTTATCAATAGTTAAAGTGCTGATCAAATTGATCATATACAATCTAAAACTAACAGACACATACAATGATATTTGGCAGAAAAATTACACTAATGTATATAGACATTTGTTATTTGTTTATGTTTGATATACTTTCATTTCATTTGTATGTTATGGAGTTTAGTGTGAAGTTCATTTCCATTCAACTAGTACTGATTTTTCTTGGTACGGGATTATTTTGTCGGTTTGTTGAAGGCCCATATGTAGCCTTCGGGTGTGTTAAGCTCTTTGATCGGGTTGGTGTTTCTTTGACAATGATACAAAACACAAGGTTATTGTTCTATACCTCAGATGCGCGTTTTGTCTACACGCTCACAGATCAAACTAGTTGTAAAAGCCAAATACAAACAAGTAAAAAGTTGAAGATCATTGATGACCCAAAATTCTAAAACGATGTGCTAAATTTGGCTATTGTAATCTTTACCTAGGTTAAAAAAATCCTAAGTATTTCGAATAATTCATACTTTTTCAAACAGTTAGTTTAAACAAAATTGACATATTCCCTATTTCCATTCTCTATTTTATAATAAACAGGTGGAAGAATAAGCAGTCAGATATAAATTTATCGCTAATTACAAGCATTGCAAAAAATGGGTACTTTATCGATTATCTTAAAGGAGAGACAAAAGATACAAGAGGGACAGTCAAATTCATAGATCGAAAATTAAATGAAAAAAACAAACAGAAAAATAAGTGAATAAAAGACACAATACAGAAAACTAAAGACTTAGCAACACGAACCCCACCACAATTGGGAGTGATCTCAATTGCTTCTGAAGGGTAAACAGATTCGACTCCACATGTGGCACTCGTCGTGTTATTTATATATTATAACAAACCCGTTAAATAGACTAATTCGGTAGGTCACATAAAAGACATGGTTGCTAACATGAAAAAGAACATATTAATTACGTACATTTTTATTTAGTGGGAGATTTTATGGACATAATTGTGCAAATCATGATACAAGGATGAAATTTGGTAAATGATATAGAAAAAAAATCAGCTCAGGTCATAAAACAATTTCATTTTTTCAAGATGGCCATCACTCACTTTGCAAATGGCGTCTTATCCAATTGGTTACATTTCGTTAATCTTTTTGAAAGCTGTGTAATAGGTATAATCCAATGTAAGTTTTGAAAAAACTTAAATAACAATTCATAAAGTACGACAAAAAAATATATACATGTAGAAAAAAAGAAACTTCCGGTCCCGAAATGGCGGCAAAACGTGAAAACTGTTAATTTTATTATTTCTTTCATCTTAACAAGAGATGTCACTGACTTTGTTTAGTTCAAATGCATATATAGTTTTTTTTTAGAAAGACAGGTTGCTTATCTTATAATTATCTGACAGTTACCAATACACAAACTTGTACACGAAAGGCCGGAACGATAGCATTAACAGTTACCAACACAGCTGAATTTCTTGAATCCGCATTTTAAAAAAATCATGACACGAGGATCAGCCTTCACAAAAAATCCATTTTGGTCTTAAATTGTCATTGGTTTTTTTTTCATTAACCCAACTTCTGTGTTTATGACTTGGTACATGAACTTGTCGAATGCATTAATCCGGACGGGCCCAAACATGTCTACCTTGATATGCTACTCTTTGATGTGCTCCAGAAGATTAAAATCGTTTGCAAGGAAGCAGCGGCCTTATGATAATGATTTTGTGGTAGACGGGCACTAGTAGCACAATTTCAGTCTGAAACGGTCATTTTGGTCTGATCGTATCTTAATTGACTGGATTTACCGCTAGAGGAAAACGTCAAGATTTGTCAGATCGTTAAGTCTCCATTCGGATCGATAGTCTCATTAGGTAAATTAGTCCGTTAAGGCATGTCAAGATATTTAAGACTGTATCTTCTAGCGAGCTGTTTAGATCCGTTAAGACCGTGTCAGACCAAAACAGACCATGGATACAAACTGACGTCAAGATGTTGTCAGAATGTGTCCAGTCGTGTTCAGATTTTAATAATTTGGACACAAAACGAGTGAAACTTTCCCATTATTTATCAGGGGTTGCTCCCCTTTCAAGAATAAAATAAAACTGTGAAAGAAGACGATTTTTTTTTAACTGAAAGTCTACCACGTCCCCTTAATCATGTTATTTAAATAAAACAAATATTCAATTTGAATTCTAACTTCTCCCTATTTAATTATTTAACATTGTTTTATAATTATATAAATAAAAAAAGTAGCTCAAAGTCATACTGCTGCACAAATCGCCGCGAATTGACTAAAAAAATCAACAGATTGCCGAAATAATATTTATTTATTGAATATAAGCACCTGAACCTTTATATTTAATGGTTTACAAGTGATTGCAATACGTTTTATATGCAATTACAGACTGCCGTACGTGGTGAAGAATTTGTCATTCATTTTTACACCCTTATTTAATAATAACGGATGTCGGCCGTGAACACTTGAAAACGTGATCTTAATATGTTAAATTAAATTTAAGATGTAACTATTTTTAAATATTGTAAATGAATGCATTATTTTTTATGTTACCTATATAAATTGCATTTGGGTAAATTTGAGGCAGGGAAAAAAATATATATATAACTCTGTCTTTTATCGTTTTCCGTTTATTCCGTTTATTTTTGCCAGACTCATGCGTTTGACTTTCCATCTTTATTTTTTAATGTGTCTATAATTCGAGAGCCTTTTTTTAAAAAATCTACATACCAGAAGCCTTCGTTAAAAAATAAAGTTTGAATATTATAGCAGAAAAAGGCTTATAAATTCATGCAAATTTATATTTGAAATAGGATAAATAATCAAGAAAATGTTTATACGTCAGACACTGTACTTAAAGTACATTTAAAGACCAGGTTACATATATATTACATGCATACAGCATAATAGGTCACTGCACACCCTTCAACAATGACCAAAAACTAAAACTTTATAATGAGCACCCTATAAAAGGTTCAGCCTGTAATGAGGCATCTGACACAGTTAATGTAAAATATTCAGACGAGAAACCCAACAGTGATGACAATTTGATTTATTATACCATACCCTCCCCCCCCCCCCTTGAAGTTAAATGATTAATCCCATAGTGTACTGATATGAATAGTATTTTACTGGAAATGTTTCGGAAAATAGATATTGATGCTAACGTAAATATTTTATCCAATAAAAAGACAGGAAATAAGTCAAAAACCAAAAAGTTCAAATCTAATTGAAAATTAAAGTGCCCATGAACTCACTGATCATGCACGAGTGATTCTATTCATAAAAATTGTCCGTGTAACAACTAAGAAGAGTCTGTGTATCATCGATTGTACGACTTTGCCCCCCGCAGAGCTATAGAAAAACAGTACATTAACGGGTGTTACACGGACTCTTTTTAAACGATACACGGACTCTTTTTAGTTGTTACACGGACACTTTTTATGAATAGAATCACTCGTGCATGCTCAGTGAGTTCATGGGCACTTTATCTTTCAATTAGATTTGAACTTTTTGGTTCACCGACTTATTTCCCGTCTTTTTATTGAACAACATCAATATCTTTTTTTTTCAAACATTTCCAGTTAATTACTATTCACATCAGTACACTAAGGGATTAGACATTTAACTTCAATAGTGGGGGGTATTTTCTCCTAAAATAGATATTTTGGTCCCAAATTATATGAGAAAAAAATTATTATGGTCAAGCAGATGACAAATTAATGTTTTGAATGATTCCTGATTTTCCAAATATCGTTAATAGTGCTCATTGGCGGATCCCAGGGGGGGGGGGGGGGGGTCCGGGGGTTGGAACCCCCCTTTTTTGTTGGCCGATCAATGCATTTGAATGGGGACATATAGTTGGAACCCTCCTTTTTAAAATGACTGGATCCGCCCCTGGTGCTAATTTAAAAAAAAACATTTGGGTGATGGCGTTGAAAAGTAAATAGTTAATATACTCAAAAAAGAACATACCGCCCCCTTTATGAAGCAAAATATTCGGTCAATAAATGTTTTCTTAAATATATGGACATGAATAGTATTTTGGACAATGCTGAAAGTAAAGAAAGGATGATACTGACGTGAACATTTCAATAAAAAATAAGACAGGAAATAAGTAAATAAAAATCAAATCTAATGTCAAAAGACCCCCACCACTGCATATTAAATTCATGTATTTGGCAACAAACGCGCGATTTTTACGATTTTTTTAAGGGGGAATGGCGGGATTTAATGGCTCAAACTGCATTTTTTCATCAAATATAAAGATCACAGCCTGTGTATTTTAAAATGAATTAGCCCCCTCCCCCTCCCCGCTTTCCGTTTTATTCATAAAAATCAAACATTATCTTACCTACCACTAAAATATTCCTTAATATATTACTTTTTTACGAAGTTGCATTTTAAAAAGATTCCTGATTTATTTTCTCGAAAAAAAATCTCGGTTGAAGGGAAATGAAAACAAATGTGTTTATACTTTAACTTACATTTACTGCTTTATGGCTATCAAAGATTCTCAAATGTTTAGTCTTGCTTAATGTATTATTACTTGAAACGTCGTACAAGTCAGATAAAAAACAAAAGTAACAAAAGAAATAGGCCGGTAACAACCAGCCGAATAGTTTTTCTTCACTTGTAGTCAGGTCAAGGTCCTCGGCTATCGCCTCGGACCTTGACCTGACTACTCGTGCAGAAAAACTATCCGGCAACGGTTGTTACCAGCCTGTTTATTTGTTACCTTTGTATTTTATCTAATACAAAAGAGTCTGTGTAACACCCGTTAATGTACTGTTTTTTTATAGCTCTGCAGGGGGGGGTCAAAGTCGTTCAAAGGTCACTGTACGGCCTTTAACAATGAGCAAAATCCATACAGCATTCTAGTACGGCATACGTTTTACCTCAGCGAACTCTCTGTCTTGGTGATGTATCAATCATTTGCTTCAGGTCGATCCATTTCGCATCTCGTCATGAATATGCGTGATATATTTGCCACTGGACATGAAGGGAGCAATCAATTTATCAGTTTCATTTAGTGATGCATGCTAATTATATATAGTTCTCAAATGATAATTGTCTAAAACTGTTTCCATTTTTGTGTATTTTATTTTTTAGCGTAAATTTTAGAATTTCTTTCCGAATCTTTCTCTTTGCATTTATTTGTTTGTAAACATTTAATAAAGTAGTCCATGTCAGGGGTTAGATTGTATACAGCCAATCTAGGACAAGGGCAGTAGAACAGAAAACAGTCTTCATTGTATACATACATATGCATTTATGTTGAAGCGTAAAACAACGACATGTAGTTGAGCTCGTTTTGGTGAAACAATTACTGTCAAATCTTTATATATATATATCTGGTAAAGTTGTCATAAAAGCAAAAACGGACGAAAAAGTTGGCAACAATTTATAATAATACTAAACTTATTTTGGCCGTTTCGTTTCTTCTAAAGTGTTAAATTCAACCATGCGACTGGCTTACTTGGAGATTCAGGTGACCTTTTTCGTTTTTAGAAATTTCAATCGAAGTTCGTATATCCCTTCAACGATTTATTCAATTTTTTTAACGTATAGATAGCGCGAAACTCTCACTACACCATGCATAGACTATTTTTTTTCGACCAAATGCGGCTGCTTATTTATACAACCGAACAACCAAACGTCCGCACCCAATTTTAGCAAAGTTATACTGTCGAACGGGGTAAGTCAAGAGATGTGAATATTTCTATACCCAGTCAATCATTTGGTTTTGAAAACAATTGTAAAGGTATACATTAATACGACATCAACCCAACGACACATATCAATCAAAACATTAAGAGTCAACACACAGATTTTTGTAATAGAAAGAAACCTATACAGAATAAAAGCCTAAACTGCAACAAGACTAAATAATACGGGAGCAGTGATTTTTTTTTAGACAAAAATGCAAGTGTTCCGTAGAAATATTTCACGTACCATTTTTTTTTTATTTCGATCGTTGAAAATTATAGCAGGTGTGATATAAATCAGTAGATTTAGGACAAAACTGTAATATGGAAATATAATATGAAAATTAAGCCTGCTTTGTACTAGACCGACACACTGAGATGGATTTTTAACGTGTAAGTTCACAAGCTAACAGTTCGAAAGAAAGAAAAAAACTCTTTGTTAGACCCGTTTGGGATTCGGACTAAAGTCCTCTCGCTGTCGAGGTGAACTTATTCTCACGAGACCAACCAGGAGAGAGGTCGCATAGTCATACCAAAAACTCGAGCATAATAAACAATACAGTTTAACAGAATTATCACCGTTACTAATGCGATTTTAAAGTCATGATCTTATCTAAATTAGATGCCGTTATGTGATGTTGGTATCTACACGTATGAATAGAGATGGCCGACATCAGAGTAGATTGAGAGGACAATCGCTCTCTTCAAATTGAAAACTCTTCCTCAATTATGTTAGTGGTCCCACTGTAGCGAGCTGTTGCAAGGCTAAATTTCTATCCTTAGTAAATCTTCTCTCATTATCCAGTGGTATTTCAAGTTTACTTTTAATCTTATTGTCGAACGACTATTTGAAGTTCTTCCTATTATATTTAAAACTTGTGTTCTCGTTATGAACACGAATGAAATATTTGCCACTGGAGGTGACTGAGGCAAACAACAATGAATCACCATCACTAAAATATAAGTATTTGTTCTCACAAAATACTTTGTAATTAATTAGAAGAATGATGACAATTTCTCATCTATTCACGTTTTGATGGAGCCGCTTCAACCTCAAATCTTGCTGCAATTGTTTTACATTTAGGCTACTAGTATTAAATACTATTGTATTCATTGAAGTTTACATGCGTAGTTTTTTTATTCAAAAGAATAAATTAATATTTATAAATAAATTGGACTGAACAAACCACACTAATTATTTCGCATTTGCATGTAACGCAGTTTAGAAAAATAAAAGATTGGATTTTTTTTTAGATTAGCACACATGCAACGCATCCCCACTTAGGAGTCCTCCAAAAAGGTAAAATTTACCTGTATTGGAACATGTATGTCTGGTGTATGTATATCACTCGTTCCATCTACAATATACGGAAATGACACGACCGGGTATTGTAAAGCTTTGAGGGACTTTTAATGTCAAATTCATATCCCTGGGCGAAGAAATTACCAAGTTTGGAAAACACCGTGTGTACACTGACTTATAAAAGTGTTTATGTCTTTCATGCTGTCTAGTCTGAGAATAAAAGTTTGAGCAGTTTTTGAAGGTAAAAAATAAAGGTTTAATATTATTGCAAAAGTCTGTGAATTATTGAAAATAGGACGTTCCGGAAAACACAAGTCGCTATATTAAATGCTTGTAAATCTCTGTTACATGTGGTGCGCTTCTATTTAAATACCTTTCTGTTAATTAAGAAAGTGTAAAAACAGTTATTGAAATCCGGCTGAAAAAAGGGAAAACGATTAGTGACTATCTAACTTATTTTTCAAATATCGAATACACAAATAAATCTCTAACCATCCACGCTTACAATTTGTTTTTACTGACAGGTGTCTGCTGGCATCCGATTGGATATCAGTTTTATGTAGGCGTAACAATTCATCCCATTTATCCAATCAGCTGTCTTGTGTGCGATCTCATACGGTTCACATAGTCTAGTTTTTTATAATGATAGCAATAAAAATTATTCGTGCAGAATATACATACACTATAAAACAAAAATATCCTGTCCAAAAATGACTTACGATCGAGACACCATATTAACCAAATAACTATTTAAAAACTAAGACAGCATACATATAAAATATTATCATTCATAACAATTACTATTTAAAAGGGAAATATTATACTATTAGTATCATGGTCCCAGCATTTTAACAAATTTATCAAAACAGGACGTTGTTGCAATGGTGTGACTGGGACTTTACGGTGCGTCTAAAAATAACCTAGGCCGCCTCGGTGCACTATAAGCTCTCAAAACTGCACTAAGACCATGATGGAACACTATAGCGAACTTTTTATACTAATGAAATGTCCATGTGTGGAAAAAAGATCTTACTATACACTGTACGGACATTTAGACTTATTCACTAGCTGTGATATACAGTAGAAGATTTAGCAAGGATAGCAAGGATACAAAAATTACGATATTAATAACGCTAAAAATTAAAAGGAAAGTGTACGCTATGTCGCCCGGAATCCGACACTGACCTAGCAAATTACGACATAATTAAACCATTAGCAACTTTGTAAAAAAATATATAGAAAAAATGTCTTTTCTTTTCCTTAAACTGGGAATATTATGATAATCAGATAAAGGTAATGTCTGTCAAAAAACGTATTTTACGAAATAATTGAAATCGGATTTAGATTAGATTTGTGATCGTTGGAATTTAAATAATCTATCTCTTTATAATTACCCTTTTTAATCAAACGGAACACATACTATAGGAGATGTGGGATATATTTCAATTTGACAGCAACCAAACGACAAAAAATCATAAATGAATCAAAAGCGCATGTTTAGTCTTCAACAAGAAACAGGTGTCTACACAAAAGGTCTGACAGCGTGAAAGACCAAAACCACACTATTATAAGTCATGGTATTCGAAAACAGGAGATTAGTACTCTATCAGACAAAACTGCAATCACGTTTACCAAATACTTAACCAACGCACCACAAACTAATGCCTGCACCAAGTTAACGTATAATTGTGATATGAAGAGATGGCAGATACCCACAACCAACTTGGAACCACCACCAGACAGAAGGACAAATAAGCATTTAGAGGGCTGGCACCCCATATGGAATTTACTGACCCCATATATACCGTATTAGGTCACTAGCACACTGTGTAACTAATAATATTCAGTATGGTGATGCAGCATCTTACATCCTCTAACTTGGAAACTAAATGAACATTGAACATTCATATGTGTATATCAGTGCCTTGTACTTGTATGATATTTGTCTTTATTTATTCATTAAAATATAAATCTCTAATAAGACTTTATTTACAAAATATAACACATGAGTAAAAAAAAAACACTTTCAGAAAAAAAGCGTAACTATAAAAAGTGCGACCCCAAAAATTAAAAAAAAATATCTTTCCTTTAAAAAGTATTTCATGGTAGAATTTGACATCAAAATGGGTTAAAATAACAAATATCAACTTATTGCAATTCTAACAAAACTTAACTTAATTACATTGTTTACAGAAGCTCCCATTTCACCTTAGTTAATTCTTGTGTACCTAAAAATTTGTACTAAGGCAAACTGGGATTAATTTTATATATATATTTTGACAGCTAAGGCGAAATGAGAATAAGCCGTTCACACAGTGTTTTCACAAACCGGTAATTTCTTTGCCCAGGGATATGAATTTGACATGCATTAAAAGTCCCTCAATAGCTTTACAATACCCGGCCGTGTCATTGCCGTATATTGTAGATGGAACGTGTAATATACACAATGAATTTCATACACCAGATATACAAATACAGGTGAATTTTACCTTTTTGGAGGACTCCGAAGAGGTGGTGCATTGCATGTGCGCTAAGTTTGAAAAAAAATCCAATCTTTTATTTGGGGTACGTCTGAATACCGCTAATGACCTCCTAAGTGCACTCAGGACATACAATGTGCACTCAGGATCCTTCATATTCATCGTATTTGCAGGATGGATGCATATATTCGTTACACGCTGCTTATCTAAGAGTTAAATTTTGGTAGAATTTGAAATCGAACTAAGATAGATTTGTTAATTCTTTTGAAAAAATGACACCAATTACTGAGCCGTGAATTATCCAACCAAGCAGGAAAGTCCCTGAATCAACAAAATTGATCGGATTATCTTATTTTTGTTTATGAATTGTGTTGTTAGTACTGGTCCGGGAACACAATTATCCCCCTTCAATTTTCGTTGTCAATTTTCGTTCACAAATATAGTTCCCTTTAATTTCAGTATATTTTTTCTTAAATTTTTGTTTGCCTTTCCTTTGAATTTTTCCCCATTTTTTTTGCTATAATGTGAATGTAAGGTCATCTAAGAGAATTTCTGTAAAATTTCTTTTTGATATTTTGAGCAGAAATGAGTGATTTGGTTAGGTAAACATAGGTGGGATTTCCCCTTTTCGGAAGCTCTCTGGCTTAACCCATACTGGTGTCCTTGTGTTTAGACAGATCAGTATCTAAAAAAGAATACTTTAATGAACGAATGAACTTTATTACCTTAAAACTACATTTCATAGTAACAGAGAAAATATATATTTACAATTATTAATACCATGCACATTGGTTGAAAAAAAACCTTGATTTAACTTGCATGTAGCTTGCAGGACCGATTTACCTGTAACATTTGTAGAAATTTAGATTATTTTTATGTAAGATGACCGATAGTGCTGTCTCAATTCAAAGTTTGAACTTTAAAAAACATGATTGTGTGTATTAATATAGTACAGAATAGTATAGAATGTGAAAGCGATTCCTTTGATATAAAATTTGCAGCAATATTCCAGTATAAAATGTCTGTCTATCTGTAGCTACATCCAACACTTAACATGTCATGATATAATGATATTCGTCACAGATATCTCTTGAGCCGCAGAAATGACAAAGTCTGTCTTGAAAGGGGTTAGTTATTATAACTTTATGAAGTTAATCTCTTTTCATGCTTTTGGAGAGATGTCTCATTGGCAATCAATACCACATCTCGATCTTTTTTTTAATTTTTTTTTATATATAAAGTTAGACTTCAATGCCCCCCCCCCCATTTTTCTTGAAACTCCTCGTAGATTTATAATAGATAGCTTACATATAACATATGTTTTGATAGCTAATAATAAAGATCTTATTTTAGTTTAAAAACTTTACGAATGCCCAGCAAAGATTAAGCGTGTTGCATTCGAAGTGATCAGACTACCGCTAGGCCATTTCAACTCAAAATATATAAAATATTGTTGCATCGGTAAAACTTTGAATCATTTTTGACAAAACTATTATAATTTAAGACTGCTCTGCTTTTACAATAACTGTTTACTTGTTATCATTTCAATGAATATCGATAAATATTTGTCGATGGACGGTTGTTGAGTTAATGCACGGTATTGTGATTTTTTTCACAATTGAATTTATAGAACCTTTTGTTAAGATTCATTGTCATATGTATCAAATTAAAATAGCTTTCTATTACCAGTTCTTTGGCGTTGCAACACCACTGCATGGTCATCCAATCAAAAAAGGAAAGTTATAATATTTATTTTATTAATAATATAATCTTTTATTCGTAAGCAATACAACTTACAGAAAATAATTATTACAAATATTCAATTACATCAGTGAAATATATTTACATTTAAACAATTAGTCAAATAATCATATAAGTAGGTATACCATTATAACAGTACAGCAGAATAGGATCAAATGGATTTTTAGCATTAATGAATGAATTTAATTTCGTACCTTCTCAGTCAGAAATAAAAACTTCCCTTTAATTGGCAAGTTCCTTTACATTATGAACAGATACTGGTGAGAACCCAACCACTTTAAAAGGGGGTCCCAACCGAGCATAAAAAAGGGGCGAGTTCCAACTGTATATATATGCCCCCATTCAAATGCATTGATCGTCTAAAAGTTTAAGATTCGACGGTTTTCTCCAACAATATGGTTTGATAAATTTCTTTCGAAGTTCATTATACTTTTCATATACTCAAATAAAATGATATTCATCTTCAATTACTTGTTTATCACACCATATTTCAAAATCTCGGATATCTCTCAATATTATAAAATCGACAAGTTTCTATATTCAAACAGTGAACAGACTGATTTATGCGGTATTTACAAATAAATGGTTTTATAAATATAATTTACAGCATGATCTAAATAAAATTGTTGGCGAGTCTTCAAAAATATAGTTCATTTCACTATGAAGGCAGCAACCATTTGATTTTCTAGGGGGGGGGGGGGGGGGGGGGCATGGATTTTTTTTTCTCCAGACAAACATTTTTTTGGCGACAATTTTTTTTTTTCAATATTAGCATTACATATAGTGTCAGCTGAGGGTGAAACAAACATTTTTTTTCTCAGGGTCAAAAACAAATTATTTTTTCTCCAAAACTGGAAACAAACTTTTTTTTCCAAAAAAAAAAAAAAACATAGCCCCCCCCCCCCCCCTTCCACCCCCAGAAAATCAAATGGTTGCTGCCTAAAGCTACCGTTTAATCTATCTTTGAATTCAATTAAAACAAGTTCACATTTTTTTTAACCCTAATGTAACCGTATGTTAAAGCGTTGTCATCCGTATCAATAAATTGTTTATCAAAATTGAAGTGCATGAGTATTATTAACGTCTGGGATGAGTGTGAGATTTCTCTGATGGGAATAAACAAAATGTAGCTGAATTTGTATTATTCAAATTAATGAAAAGGCAAGCTAGTGTGTGTTTAAAATGATATTGTTGGAATGGATTTATAACATTAAAAATGTGTGTAACCGATTTTAGGTTGACTTGGACTGCGAATTTGAAAATAATTTATTTGTGAAATCACATTCTTTAAGATGACATATTTTGTAAGTACGTTAACCTTTTATTCTAATTATAGTATCTTTGAAATGCATTTTATAGCTGACTATGCGGTATGTGCTTTGCTCATTGTTGACGGCCGTACGGTGACATATAGTTGTTAATGTCTGTGTAATTTTGGTCTCTTGTGGACAGTTGTCTCATTCGTAATCATACCACATCTTCTCTTGTATATTTATATAGCTGTTACTTACAACTGTCATGAGTACATGTTCCAGGCTCGTGCCGCTGAAAGAGGTCCCTTTTCAAGTTTGAAAATAGGTGAATAGGTCGGGAAAACTATCAGAAATATATATGATAAAAAAAACAGTAAAGTTCCCACTACTTTTTTGGTAAACTTTCTTGCTATTCCCGAGTGTGTTTTTGTGATTTATGCAATTTTATTCATGGACTAGCTAGCATAAAGAATTACATGTACTTTAAATGTATAAAATAAATTTTTTCTACAATGATATATAATTAGGAATGGAAATTAAAAGCCTAATTCAAAACCATAAAAAAGGATTTTTTTATTTGTATCTTTAAATATCCTCGAAAATAACTGCGTTTGAAAGCTTCTTTTAATATAATTTACACGTATATCGAAATGTGTTCATACCAATTGTACCAAAAATTAAGACATTACACAATCAAAACATTACAATTTTGTTTATTACAGATATTTTATCATATCCACGGTTGAATGCACAATATCCCCACCAAGAGAACCGTCTACTGTTAGAGGTGGGACGACAGCCTAGATGTCGTGTGCAAAAATAATAATCACTTGGTACGGTTTCAGCTTGCGTATTGTAATTTTAAATAGTATAAGGCCGTGTTCACATTGACCTAAATTCGGTGTTGTGTTTGTGTAACTCACACGTAAACTAAACACAATTGCGTTCCCATTGATAAAACTCAATGTTTACATGTAGTTTAATTCATGTTTTACCTACACACAGTCGATAGTCAATGTAGGCCTTGTGTAGGTTAAGTGTACACAAAACTAGGCATTTAGGACATTCGTTTTATCGTGTAAATATTTAAGGAGGAAACTATTTATGAGTAAAATTGATATTTTTGATAATTATTAGTTGTCTAAATTTTACAGATTTTTTTTTGGTTAAAAAAAATTAACGTACTTTATTAACCCCTAATCAAGACTCAAAGCAGCATCATTGCCGAACCCATAAGGCAGCAACCAATTGATTTTCGGGGGGGGGGGGGCTATTATAGTCGAGTATAAAACATAAAGACAAGGGGGTGGGGGTGGTGAGCTATGGATTTTGTTTTGGAAACAAAAAAAATGTTTCCAGTTTTTGGCCCTGAAAAAAATTGTTTGTTTCACCCTCAGCTGCCACTATATATAATGCTAAAATTGATTTCGACTTGTCACCAAAATTTGTCCTAAAAAAAAATCAAAAGCTCACGCCCCCCTCCCCCTCCACAAAAATTTAAGTAAATAGTTGCTGCCTAATTCATTTGAAAAGGTCTTCCCGAATCGACTTGACGTACACAGAAATATTCGCCACTGGTCTTTACTCAAAAAACGATTCACGCATAAATGCATGACTAAAAAAAATGTGAGGTAAATGATCTGTTTGTCTAGTATCCCAGTTCCGTTAAATAACACGTAAAATAAATTAAAAAAACGTTACCCATTCCTTTACCAAATATTCCTTGGAGAAGAAAAACCATTTGAAACGAACAGAAAAGATAAAAATGTAGTGATCCATAATATCTCAATCCTTTTTTTTCCGGCTGTAAGCACGCTGTTGCAACTAACGTTTTCTAATGCGTTATCGAGACATCTCTAGTGATATTCAAACTACTGCAAATTATAAAAATGGCTTTCATAAAGTAGCAACCACTTAACTTACGTACGTTTTTATTCCTTTTTATTTCGATGCTGGTGATCAAACACTTTTTTTTTCAATATTTAACACTATAATGTATGGGGAAATTCTTGATTCAGAATAAAAAATTTTATTATCTGTATGACCTTTTTTTTTTTTTTATCAAATTGGGGATCGGAATATTTCCATTCCTATCCCCACCCCTCTTTTGAAGTCAAATAGTTGTTCTCTTACCGCTCGAAAAAATTTTCAAAAATTTTGAATTCAGTTCTATGTAATGAACATTTAAATGACATATAGTTTACAAGTGGGAACAAATCTTATGTACAGGTAGCTAAACATGGTGTATAGATGTGAACAAATGTAATGTGAAACCAGTGTACACTACACTAAACTAATTGTAAACATGTTTACTCTACACGGCGTTTGGTGTGAACACGGCCTAAGATCGATTCGTGTTTTAAAATCAAACAAACGCTACTGCTTGCACAGATGATCAAAAAATTACTTTTATATATATATATATATAAAAAAAACAATGTATTTATTACATGTTTTTGGTATTAAATTGTATATTTTGAAGATCATATTCCGTAATGTTATGCCCTGAATTCTATTCGATGTCTATAAAGCAAATAAAATCTATTTGTACTCGTAACAAAAAGGAGAAAAGATTGGGCTGCCTCTCTTCAATTTTGTCCAGTTACCAAAGTAAAATCAAAATTAAATTCTCCGACAATGCACATGGTGATATATTGTATATGTCATTCCAACACTTACACTTGTTATTTTATTTGTGTGGCAATTTTAATGACCATTTTAATTCAAAGCTTGGATTTGCATCCTTCATTCTCCAGTACGTTTGAATTTCTACATACATCACAGTCAGTAATTAAAGTTGTGTGTTAAACGTCAATACGAAAGCAAACAATCCATAGTAAAAAAGATATTTAGAGGGCACATATGTATCTTTCGTCTGACAGCACGTATACACCACAGTTATCGTAAATTATATAAACATATAAAAAAAATCGAAATAATATAATTATTTTTTTAAGACAAAAAAGAGAAAAGAACTGATAAGTGCGGGTAATCCATGCGCCTTGCCTCCTTTATGTTTCGATATCTTAAAAATTAATTATTCTTTTATCTATTATAACACGTGAAAACTACACCGGTGAGTTCCATACATGTCATAAACTTACAGCTGGTCCTGAACATGCATGAAGTATTTGCCACTGGACTTTAAACAACAATCAATCACACTACAACTTATACATGTTATAGTATATATAGTTGTGAAATACAAAATGTATATTATAATGATACATTTAGATAAATAAATAGAATACAAATACACACTACTTTATATAACTGACACAATTTAAAGGAATACTCTCTAAACTATATAAGTAGAGAAGCGAAACGTTTCTTTTGAATACTAAACAAACTTCCTAACAGTACATGTTTTTTTAATGGTTTTACATGCGGCGCTCAAATATTTTGCATGGTCTTTGGTGTAGTGTTTAGACATATATGATATTGTAAGAACCTTTAACGTATAATAGATTCACATTCGTTACTTTGCTCAATATAAAAAAAAACATAAGCATAAATTTATATTAAAAACTGAAGGTCAGACATCACTAATACGTGTTCATTCATTCTTTATTAAAGTTTAGACCTTTTTATCAAGAATGATGATGAGAGTAATTGTAAAATATAATAGGCATGTACTTTCTTACGTTATGGATCATTGATTTTGTTACCTGTTGACCCGGTTGATTACTAGCACGTGCCATTGAACTCGACCGTTTTAACTAAAACAGATTTGATTTTAAATCAACGCCATATATATACAAAGTATATACAAAGTACTATATACATATTATATGGATAAGAAAATAAATATTATAAGGATATATTGTTTGAATGAAAATTTTTATACGGTGATACTTTAACACCGTCCCGACAGAGACTGAATGCAGTATATGATCAGGTTTCGGGATCCGGGAAGTCTTTTTTCGAATTTCCGAATGTCGGGAATATTTTTTTCCAACTTTAATAGAGTAACTCGCACGAAAAAAAAAATAAACATACCAAAAAAGCAACAGCTTCAACGGTAAACTAGGACATAATTTATATCAACAGAAAACGAATTAAAGAAACTGTCATGCATAAAACAAAAATATGCATGACTCTGTTAATTTGCCTCCGCTGCATTTCTGTGGATTGTCTCATTGGCAATCATACCACATCTCCTTAACTTTTTTAGGTTACGTTTAGGATTTTCCGTTACTAATCTTCAAATACAAAAAACATTTTTACCGGTGTTCACAACATTTCAAGGTTAAATTTATGGCATACATTCTGGTGTGTATACAATTAACGTACGTCCTTGCATTTAATTATCAATATATATTTATATAAACTAACATTTATTAAAAAAGAAACAACATATATATATATAGACGAATAATTTATTAGTTCCTCAACAAAACAAGAAAAGAAATAAAGTATTAACACAAGATTTAATCTTTTTTTTTTAATTAATCAAAATATACTTCAAATTCTAATAATAAAATACATATATACATTTATTAATCTAAAATGCATTATCGAGTAGAAGGGGCGCAACTCGTGGTATCAAACCGGTATACTGAACGGATCTAAACAGGGTCTGAAAATTTTGAACGGTCTTTTGTATCCATGGTCTGTTTTGGTCTGACACGGTCTTAACGGGTCTAAACAACCCGCTAGACGATTCAGTCTTTACCGTCTTAACATGCCTTAACGAACTGATTTACCTGACGAGGCTATCGATCTGAACGGCGACTTAACGATCTTAAATATCTTGACGATTTTTTCTAGCGGTAAATCCAGCCAATCAAGATGTGATCAGACCAAAATGACCGTTTCAGACTGAAATCGTGCTACTAGTGGGGATATCATCATAAGGCCACTGCTTCCTTGCAAACGACTTTAATCATGCTTTCTGAACAGCAAACGGTGATGTTTCCGTACATGATGCAAAAAATTACTTCGATGATGTCCATGTCTGTGTCTTCATACAAAATCGGGCAAAAACGTCCGTTACATCTGAGAATACTTCCATTGTCTGCCAATCTGAGCCCGTCACTTTCCGGTGAAATGCTGACACAGTGTTACATCCACTTAATGCATGGAAGCGAGGAAAAGTTGCTACATGATGACCAAACGCATTTGATATGAAATGTACAGAAAGCCATCGAAAGTCTTTATTCCTTCAAAAACGTTTCCACAATTTGTCCACATCTAATCTTGCGAGTACTGCAATTCCTAATACTACTACATTCTATGTCAGTACTACTTAAAATTACTTTTTACAACCATTTTCAGAAGAATGCTTATCATGGACAATCATTCGTGTATCTGCATTTTCATGGTAACAAGGGGATAGCTAGGAAGTATCCGTATTGAAATTGCAAAAAGTATGTTCCTCTTGAGTAGCATAAATATTTTCATTAGCCTCTAAAAAAGCAATTCTGTCGGCAAGAAACTTAAATATTCCGTTTTGTTGTCATCTTCACAGAGAAAACTACATTTTGTTTTACTCCAAACATTTGGCGTTCTACCAGAACCAACAAATCTTCCGTCTAGTGCCAGTACTTTGCCTTTTGTTTTCGTCCCAATCTTTAAACAATTAATTTAGTAAACATCAAATCGATGTATACATTTGGATACTTATGGAAAGAAGATTTTATGTAAGGTAGTATGATATCATTTGCATAATCATCAATTATGTTTGCCCAAGTTGTGGCAATAAATTAACCATTGCTGTCCCACCAACGATAAATTCGTCAGAATTTGGATCAGTTGACGGCAAATCGCAGAATGTTTCAAGTATATCAATTTGCAGCGGTTAAGTACCACATCCTGACACAAAGACAAAGTTTGCATGGCTAAAGAAGAAATGAAAAGTCTAGAAAAGAGATCGCAATTAGTGTTCCGGTTCTCCGGCTATGTTTTTTGACAAAGAAGTTTAAAGTTTCATGTGAGGCTTTTAAATGGAAACATTCGTTTTCATCTGGGTAAAAAAGCAGATTATCCTTTGTTTAAGAAAATGGGTAAGGAGAGAAGGTAAAAAGTCATCAAAAACGTCAAGCGAAGGAAAAATAACGATGTTTGCCAATTGTTTCTTAAAATTAAACAGTGTGCAATCCGGAAAAATTCAGGACTATTTAAAGCAAAAACAGTTCTCATATCATTGTTAATGATAATTAATCATGGGTCACGTTGGCGCAGGCACTTGAAGATTAAAAATTTGCAGTAAAATCACCTGCAAAATGAATAATAATTACAATTTTTGAATTATAAAAGAAAGTTTTTCCCCCTCACCTCATCCAGTTGCTAAAATTAGTGGTTTTGAAGTTCATCTAAACAAACTTCAAACCTCAGGAAATATTTTAACATAATAAGTAGCTTTCCAAAACAGAATTTTAAGTAAGAAAATTTGGGGGCCAAAACAGGCCTTATCGTACCTTGTCCTTTAAACATCTATGAGAATGAGGCCACGGTCAGATAAATCCTTTTAGACAGACATATACCGTTACATGTTTTAAAACACCAAATATATTTAGTCTTTTGTTTACAATGGTAATAAAAAAAAAAAAACAGATTGATAACACAATGTAAGCCTATATCTTCCACAAGGACGTTGGCACCTCACAGTTATTCAATGCACCAACAATAGCTGACCTATTACTAGATATATTTTTTTTAAACAGACTAAAACAGAAAAAAACTTAACATTGAACAGTAAACAATAAACCTCAATATAGGGTCAGTTTCACATAATACCTTCCAGACAGACTTGTACACTATTAATCATTCTACAAATCAATTACAGTTGACGTATTGCTTGTCGTATGTGAAAAACAGACCAAAAAAACATTGATCTATGGACCATGAAAATAAGGTCAAGGTAAGAAGAAACATGCTAGACTGATTGATACCAATTACAATAACTTTATACACCACATTTTTATTATTGACCTGTTGCTTTTATGTATTAGAGAAAAAAATATAGTCTTGATCACTGATGCATGAAATGAGTTCGAGGTCAGATGAATACTGTATGGCCGACATGTAGACTTTGCAAGTAAACCTTCATATCTAATATAGTTATTTTAATTCTTATAATAGTTGAGAAAAAATAATTCTTTGGCAAGCAATCGCTGAACTAAGAAAATTAGGTCAAGGACAATGGGCATATGACAGACGGAATCTTAACATAAGGAATTTGAATATACGATATCAAGCAATCATGTATTTTGAATTCTCGAATATAAAGCTTTGTCAACATTTCTCGCCGCCGCCAGATAGTATACCAAAGTCTTGCAAAAATGGTATATTCAGATTTCAATTGAAAAAATAGTCGGATGATACTTAGAAGATGATGCATACTTTATTGATGTGTCTCGACACAGATATTTGATTCCGAATGTTTTTATTGCCGTGTCTGATTGTTTAAACTGTTACTTATATCTTAAAGTTGGTTTAACATCCATTTTCTACATGTTATAGCAACCCAGAATATGATAAATGCTTTGAATTTTTTGATCGTAACAGGTCATGCTGGATGAGAGTGTTATCGCTGTACCGAGGAAGGTTCCAAACTTGTTTTCAATGTGAACGTTTCTACAAACATCAGCAGTGTTAAAACACGTTTTGAATAAACAAAATATGGTTTCCATCAATGCGTTTCAGCTTTTGGATGGTGTAAACTTCCCAAACAAACATGTATGGTTTAAAGGTGTATGGCATAAATGGTGTAATGGAAGAAGGTATATAGTGCTATGGTGTAGGGGAATAGTTTATGATGAATGGTGTGATTGTGTATATAAAGTGTGGTTATCAAAGTTTAAAACTATGCTAAATTCTGATAACTGATTTTTTATTTTATACATTACTTTGCACCAGTGTGTACCAGTTTGTAGTACGCTTTCTTTAAAATTAAACTGCATTATGGATAATTTTTGATGCGGCAAAGGTGCAATTGTGTATGGTATTAGTGGGAAGTTTACACCATTCAAGGACTGTATATTTGAGTGAGTGCAGTTCTTTGATATGCTGGTTGATGTTACTTTTGCTGTGATGCATTTATTTTGTAGAGTACTACATCGTGAAATTAAAAATCTTCTGTTCATTACGTTTAGAAAATAGAAAATACACTAACAATTTTCTGACATTTGTCATTTTCATATCATATTTTAATAGTTATCATACAACACAAATGTAACAATCATGAATTACAGGTTTACACTCATTAACATATGCATATGACATAATTCAAATGCAATGGCCCAACAATTAGTTTTTGTTGATAACCAATAACCAGCACAACATAAGAACAATATACAGAACTCCAAGGAACTTTTAAAACGAAAAGTCCCTTATCAAATGGCAAAATCAAATCTGCAAACACTTCAGATGATACAAACCAAGAACTCTTGCTTTGTTGTGGTATTTCGAAATAAAGAGAACCGGGTTCTAACGCTAGCTTAACCTTTCAATAGTATAAAAGCCGCAACATTTGCCATGAATGCAAAAATATCTAATGATATCAAACAGACGCAATATGTAAAAAATGGTCAGATTACATTTACATTTCTCAAATTGATTTTTTAAGAAAATCCTTTTGTTACTCAGGATTATATTACAAACTGGCAATACTTACAAATGTGTTGTCATATTGTTTTTCAATTTGTACTTTGTACATAAGTAATCCATCAAATATTTTCTTTGTGGAGACAAATTAAGGCGAAAAATCCTTAGTGGACATTTTAAACTCTATAATCTTAATATGCTTTCAATGATCCATATACGATTTTACACATCTAACAATTTCAATGTAATTCGGGATTAAATAAAACGAAATTATCCTTTTTCAAAGTATTCATACAAATTTGTTTACCAAACTACTGTACAAAAAAATTTACAACAACAAAACACTTTATGGACCATGTATTTAATAGCATTGTAGTCCCTGTGAAACAAAAAACTCCCCTCTATTTCTGATTTGTTGTATATTTGGCAATTCATCCACAACATTTGTCTTTTAAAGCCCTTTTTGCTTCTAGGACCCTAAGACACAAGATCAATGGATCTAGCGCATTGAGAAGTAATTCTGCCAGAGAAACAGGTATGGAAATTGACCGTACATAGGTTGCATCTACACATGTGAACTGTAGAACAGCAACTAAAATTTGAAGTGGACAATAAGAACTGAGATACAAAAAAACTATAACAGTTACTATAGAAGCAATGCGATATTGTGATCTTTGTGTGACAAACTCTTAAACCTTGAAATCCCATAAAGCACTCAATTAAAAAACATGAACAGTAAATACAGAAAATACAGCGTAAAACATTTGTCCTTGTATGATACACATGTGCTTTGAGTAGAAATAGAGACAGATAAATACGTTGACAAGCTAGTAGACATAGATGTAAGCTCCTAACATTTACAATTAAACCCCTACCACAGTTGATAAGCATACACTGGAATGCTGAATCGAACTTAAATGTGGACACGAGTGAATATTGTACAGAATGCACTGTTATCGGCTTATATTTTTTACATACATATACACATTCAAGAATCAACAGTATGTCAATACCTGTATCTTTACAATCCACAAGGTCGTTTTTTTTCATTTCACTGTTTATAACACGAAATCCGTTGAATGTGTACTGATTGATAATTTAGTCTAACATGTCTAAGATACATGCTTTTTTTAAAATTTGTTAGTGACTTTGAACTAGTTGTCAGTAACTGCGAGTACTTTCATATCTGTACTTAGTGTCTTTTGTTGTTAGGATATACAAGTACCCGGCCACGCCCACTCTGTCTTTTTGTCAGATGTATATCTCATACGTGATTACACTGACATATGCTTTAAGTTTGTCATTTTTTCTTTCTCCCCCCTTTGATCAAATGTAGGAAGAGAAGAACAATGTGTTGTTTGATTAAACTTACAATTTAACAATTGATGAGCGGGAATGATGTTCCTATTAAATATATATGGAATAATTTTTTTGTTCAACAAGGGGTTTAACGCTGCCATGTCATTTTCTGTCTGCTCATTGTCGTTGGAGTTTGATATAAGTGAGTTATTCGATAACATTTTAGACATGCTTGCAGGTTTTATAATGTCAATGAGTTCAAAATAATGAACAAGTTCTGCGTAGTCAGATTTTACTTCGGTCATGTTTTCTACTTCAAGCTGTTCATAATGATGAGTATATCCTAAATCTATGTCCGTGTCGTCAGTGACAGAATGTAAGCTGCTGCTATCGTATGATTTGATCTGTTTGCAATACGTATGTGTTTCAAAGTCTTTGATAACAGTCGCATAGGGATGCAGGTAACCTGAAAAATCAGATTCTACAGCAGATCCTTCTGAGTCTGATGTTATTTTTTTACAACTTCGGTACTTTCCTTAGAGTATATGATCTGAATGTTGTCATCATATATCTCTTCCTCATTAATACTATCATACAAACTGCCTTCTACATCAATATAAAACGTTTCATTAGTTGCACGATTATCCTGTCTGGACATTTTTCCAATGTTGTCTCGTTTGTGTTTATAATTCCACACAAATACAAAGCACAATATTGCAATTACAAGTATAATACTGCTTGATCCAACAGAATACACAACTATCTCTGTTTTCGTATAATGTTCTGAAAAAGAAAATCAAACTTGCATAATTTTTTTACAGTCATGATCATGATTAATATATTTTTTTTTAATATACATGTATATCATGTATATTGTTATATGATGATGACTTATCTTTTTGCTTTAGCTTGATGTTAAAAAGAGGTGTAGCAGAGACAAAAAAAATGATAATGGAAATGAGAAATATGTCAAAGAGACAACAAACCGACCAAAAAAGCTGACAACAGCCGAAGGCAACCAATTGGTTTTCAAACCAGCTAGAAAATTCCTCACTCAGATATGATCCTCATGATCAGATGGGCCGTACATAAGATGTACTAGTTGAGTCAAAATTGACGTCGCAGTAAAGTCCAAAATATATAAATGAACCTGTAGCATGCCAACAGCTGGTTTTGAAATAAAAGTGTTTATTTCCGATGGAACGACTATACAAGTGAATCAATTTTAATACTAGCATATACAATCCTTAATGGCCTGACATCACTATCGTTACTATATCTCTTCTAAATAAGTATGTTTAAGAGTTTTGTTAGCTTTTGATGTGAATGCCGACATTTTTTTGCTTTTAAACGAATAAAACCATAAACTGTTGGTTGTGAAGTACCCGAATGTATAAGATGTCTGCATGTTGATTTATATTTACGAATGAATATTTACCGATAATAACATTTAGTATTTGAACTACCGGATTTGTTATCTCATAAGCAACACGACGGGTGGCACATGTGGAGCAGGATCTGCTTACCCTCCCGGAGCACTTGAGATCACCCCTAGCTTTTGGTGGGTTTCGTGTTGTTTATTCTTTAGTTTTCTATGTTGTGTCATATGTACTATTGTTTGTTTGTTTGTCCGTTTCATTTTTAGCCATGGCGTTGTCAGTTTATGTTCGATTTATGAGTTTTTTCATTTTAGTTTATTGATTTGTACTTTATTTTATCATTTAAATATAAAGTATATTATCAAGACTGTAACTGGTTCCTACGTGCAATAATGAAGCTAACTATGTGATGTAGATTACTTATGTTATCACAAACTTGGTCACATTCTGTATATGTAAATTTATACCAAAAAGAACAATTGAACTGTATTGATTTAAGGTAAATGGTCAAGGTCACAGCTATTAAATATATACCTTGAATTTGCATTAGACACTATAATGCTACCTATATCATGTATATTGTCACTTAACTTGCATTCCAAATTGCCATTGTACACAAAACAAAAACCACTAAAAAGGATGTACATCATATGTAGAAGCAATATAAAATTGCATACCCATCAAGTGACCTAATTATTGCAATCACTTCAAAAACCTGGACATATATTACATTATGATGTTAAACACTCAATGAGTGCCTTTGTTAGTCAGGTATATAATCTTTTTAAATTGATGTTTTAATGGATGATTGGATCAATTTTGCACTCACTGTAATATTATATATTACACCTTTTCATTACAAATAAATTAATTAAACTTTCAGGTAAATGCAGCATCAGAATGTTCCCCAGGAAAATTTACGCCGAAAGTTTAGGAAAGTATGAATATGAAATTGGAGAGGCAAACAGATAACCAGAAAACAAAGATTTGAAAGAGAAGAATTGACATATAAAAAATAGAAAGAGGCCCCACGTACAATGTAGTTCAAATGTTAAAGAAGGAAAAACATATGAAATAGAAATTAGAAGTAAACGACAATGCTTTAGTGCTTGTGACATTTTGCAAATTCTTTCTCATATTCTTTAATATATATATTACTATTATTTGAAGGACTTCTTGTTTGAAAATCAAAATCTTAAACATTGATCTATTTATATATATATATATATATATATATATATATATATATATATAAATAGATCAATGTTTAAGATTTTGATTTTCAAACAAGAAGTCCTTCAAATAATAGTAACATCACTCAGGTAGCAGCTGTCAGTGGATCAAACCTATACCAGGAATGTAGTATGTAAAGATGTGACATTTTAAATGAAACGAGGAAAATAACTGGTATTTTCTTTCCGTAATGTCACTAATAGTAATATGGTATATCTGACTTGGAGCAACCTGTACTATTCAATATAGAAAGATTGACAATTTTGACTTGGAAGAAAGTGAACTCTAATTATGCTTTGATTATCAATCAGTTATTGATTGATTCAGAGGAGTAAACTATTTACATATTTTTTAAATTAACAGCCTATATGTTTGCTTGATTATTGAGGCATTCAAAATAAAGAAAGTTGAAAAACCTTTGAAAAAGTTATAATTTCATTATTTTTATATATATAATGTATTATCATTATGCTTCATCAAATTTAAATCATTAATTGAGGACAGGGTGACACAGTCTTGACATTTTTTTAATCCAGTTACTATCATGACTGTTATCTATGAATCGATAATTGAAAGAAAAAGTATATGGTGATATTTGCTTACTTCTGAGTAATTTATTTTGCTCATTTTAGACCACAGTAATGCTTATATATGCTGCATTAGAATGTATCATAATATTTGTTTACAATTACATAGAAGCCATGTGTTGTAGCTCTGAAATCATGGTATTTGATCTCTTATTGTCTGTTAGGTAGTAACTCTTGCACATCAGAACAATGCAAAAACTTGAATTTTCCAACTTCATGTCCTGTTGCCATGGTAACCGTTGTTCGTAGAAAAAAAAAATGCTTTCATTTGATTATTTTGTGTAACTGTATTATTCTGTATAAGTTTAACAAAGAATATGACAACATGTGTCACACTTTGTACACCGATTTTGGAAGATATACAAAGAACTGCTGTTGATCACTGCCGCGTTAGGGGTTACAAAAACGTTTTTCGGTTACAAAAAAAAAGTCTGGTGACCCATATTTTTTTATTTATTTTTTAAAGCTCACTGTTTTGACCATCTTATGTCAAATTTAAAAAAATATTCATTGGACCATTTTTTTGGAAATTTAAGAAAAATTATTTGCATTTAAAAATAATTTTGTAATAAATGAAGAACAAACCTTTCAAAATACTTTCAAAGGCTTGAAAAAATCCAGAGTTTCTACATCAGGTATGTATTTATGCATACACGTAGTGTACCGACTTTGGTGACTGTTACCATGGATACGAGTCTACTGACATACTATTTTTAACTAAAATTTCTATAGAGGCCATTGCATAGTATATGTATGCAAATTTTAAGAAAAATTCAATGGTGAAAAAAAATTGCTATATCTGAAGGGATCCACCTTAAGACGAATTAGAAACTAAAACATATTTAGGCATATCAAATCCTTAATCATGTTAAAGAAAGATACATATTTGATAGATGACTAAACAGTAAAAACCTTTGTTGACTGCCGCTACAGTAATCGTATTTGTCGAAGTTCTAAATTCCTGTAAATAGGAGGCTGTGTGTGATACGGGTTCAGTCTCTTCAGAATATGTATTAACAGTGCCTAAAAAAAGATAAGCTCTATGATATACTTCTAAGGTGTTCTTAAATCAACAATGAGCATTAAAGTTCGTATTATTACTATAGCTACCCTCTAATATTGTATTAAGTTATTTCTAGCACAATACTTTTCTTTAGAGACTATTTTTTCTTTCATGCAACGGTCTTATTCAAAACCTGCATTTCTTCGCCAAAATATAACCCTGTTCTTCATAGAAAGATATTGATTTTGTAAATTGTTGAATTTGATGTTGACAATTATAACAATCAAGTAAAATAATCAATCATGAGTTAAGGCCCTATCCCGTGGGTCATAATTACTATTATATATATTTACATGTCTCCCTTAAACAAATGCTGGCTAATTTCAAATGTTTCTTCTTATGAAACTAACCATTAGTTTCTACAATTAGAAATCTTTATCTGAATTATAATACCTTCGAAAACACAAGATTTATACTCGTGATAAAAGTTCATTTGTAATATAATACAACACAACCACTGAAGAGTCCGCTAAATTAGACCTGGTGATAAGTACAACATATATTGATTCTCTGGCTTGTTAATTTTTTCACTTTTTTGTGGAAAGACTTATTGTTTTTGTTCTGATTATTATTTTTTTTTCCGCCAAATTTTGTTCTTGCGATAAATATTTGTTTCTATATATGTCGCTCAGATATTTGTTATGTTGTATCGTACAGTGTATGCGCTTTTAAATTTCACTCTGCTAAGACGAACAAGTTTCTTAGTAAGAGTTATCTCCCTATTCACTGTTTATCATCAGAGTGCATCTCCTTCGTAACAAAAAAAGATATCGACAAAATTCTTTTTACAAATTGTTCGTAACACCCTCAGAAATTTTGGGCTTATTTGGAGT